>NW_026610758.1:0-174490 GCF_029499605.1 Hyla sarda
TGCAGATAAGCGCCTTTTCCCATTGACCGCGACGAACAGAGAGGATGCACAAGCTTCTTGCCATTGCGGCCGAATGGAAGGCGATATTTGCTCAAAAATTGCTGTGCTGGTGCAGACAGGGGCACCCGACATGCCTGCGTTGTCGTTTTCACCCGGGCACTCTTTGGGCGGGCGCAGCACGCAGAAACACCTAGATTGCAGATAAGCGCCTTTTCCCATTGACCGCGACGAACAGACAAGATTCACAAGCTTCTTGCCATTGCGGCCGAACGGAAGGAGATATTTGCTCAAAACTTGCTGTGCTGGTGCAGACAGTGGCACCCGACATGCCTGCGTTGTCGTTTTCACCCGGGCACTCTTTGGGCGGGCGCAGCACGCAGAAACACCTAGATTGCAGATAAGCGCCTTTTCCCATTGACCGCGACGAACAGAGAGGATGCACAAGCTTCTTGCCATTGCGGCCGAACGGAAGGAGATATTTGCTCAAAACTTGCTGTGCTGGTGCAGACAGTGGCACCCGACATGCCTGCGTTGTCGTTTTCACCCGGGCACTCTTTGGGCGGGCGCAGCACGCAGAAACACCTAGATTGCAGATAAGCGCCTTTTCTCATTGACCGCGACGAACAGAGAAGATGCACAAGCTTCTTACCATTGAGGCCGAACGGAAGGAGATATTTGCTCAAAACTTGCTGTGCTGGTGCAGACAGTGGCACCCGACATGCCTGCGTTGTCGATTTAACCCGGGCACTCTTTGGGCGTGCGCAGCACACAGAAACACCTAGATTGCAGATAAGCGCCTTTTCCCATTGACCGCGACGAACAGAGAAGATGCACAAGCTTCTTGCCATTGCGGCCGAACGGAAGGAGATATTTGCTCAAAACTTGCTGTGCTGGTGCAGACAGTGGCACCCGACATGCCTGCGTTGTCGTTTTCACCCGGGCACTCTTTGGGCGGGCGCAGCACGCAGAAACACCTAGATTGCAGATAAGCGCCTTTTCCCATTGACCGCGACGAACAGAGAAGATGCACAAGCTTCTTGCCATTGCGGCCGAACGGAATTAGATATTTGCTCAAAACTTGCTGTGCTGGTGCAGACAGTGGCACCCGACATGCCTGCGTTGTCGTTTTCACCCGGGCACTCTTTGGGCGGGCGCAGCACGCAGAAACACCTAGATTGCAGATAAGCGCCTTTTCCCATTGACCGCGACGAACAGACAAGATGCACAAGCTTCTTGCCATTGCGGCCGAATGGAAGGAGATATTTGCTCAAAAAATGCTGTGCTGGTGCAGACAGGGGCACCCGACATGCCTGCGTTGTCGTTTTCACCCGGGCACTCTTTGGGCGGGCGCAGCACGCAGAAACACCTAGATTGCAGATAAGCGCCTTTTCCCATTGACCGCGACGAACAGACAAGATGCACAATCTTCTTGCCATTGCGGCCGAACGGAAGGAGATATTTGCTCAAAACTTGCTGTGCTGGTGCAGACAGTGGCACCCGACATGCCTGCGTTGTCGTTTTCACCCGGGCACTCTTTGGGCGGGCGCAGCACGCAGAAACACCTAGATTGCAGATAAGCGCCTTTTCCCATTGACCGCGACGAACAGAGAGGATGCACAAGCTTCTTGCCATTGCGGCCGAATGGAAGGCGATATTTGCTCAAAAATTGCTGTGCTGGTGCAGACAGGGGCACCCGACATGCCTGCGTTGTCGTTTTCACCCGGGCACTCTTTGGGCGGGCGCAGCACGCAGAAACACCTAGATTGCAGATAAGCGCCTTTTCCCATTGACCGCGACGAACAGACAAGATGCACAAGCTTCTTGCCATTGCGGCCGAACGGAAGGAGATATTTGCTCAAAACTTGCTGTGCTGGTGCAGACAGTGGCACCCGACATGCCTGCGTTGTCGTTTTCACCCGGGCACTCTTTGGGCGGGCGCAGCACGCAGAAACACCTAGATTGCAGATAAGCGCCTTTTCCCATTGACCGCGACGAACAGAGAGGATGCACAAGCTTCTTGCCATTGCGGCCGAACGGAAGGAGATATTTGCTCAAAACTTGCTGTGCTGGTGCAGACAGTGGCACCCGACATGCCTGCGTTGTCGTTTTCACCCGGGCACTCTTTGGGCGGGCGCAGCACGCAGAAACACCTAGATTGCAGATAAGCGCCTTTTCCCATTGACCGCGACGAACAGAGAAGATGCACAAGCTTCTTGCCATTGCGGTCGAACGGAAGGAGATATTTGCTCAAAACTTACTGTGCTGGTGCAGACAGTGGCACCCGACATGCCTGCGTTGTCGTTTTCACCCGGGCACTCTTTGGGCGGGCGCAGCACGCAGAAACACCTAGATTGCAGATAAGCGCCTTTTCCCATTGACCGCGACGAACAGAGAAGATGCACAAGCTTCTTGCCATTGCGGCCGAACGGAAGGAGATATTTGCTCAAAACTTGCTGTGCTGGTGCAGACAGTGGCACCCGACATGCCTGCGTTGTCGTTTTCACCCGGGCACTCTTTGGGCGGGCGCAGCACGCAGAAACACCTAGATTGCAGATAAGCGCCTTTTCCCATTGACCGCGACGAACAGAGAAGATGCACAAGCTTCTTGCCATTGCGGCCGAACGGAAGGAGATATTTGCTCAAAACTTGCTGTGCTGGTGCAGACAGTGGCACCCGACATGCCTGCGTTGTCGTTTTCACCCGAGCACTCTTTGGGCGGGCGCAGCACGCAGAAACACCTAGATTGCAGATAAGCGCCTTTTCCCATTGACCGCGACGAACAGAGAGGATGCACAAGCTTCTTGCCATTGCGGCCGAACGGAAGGAGATATTTGCTCAAAACTTGCTGTGCTGGTGCAGACAGTGGCACCCGACATGCCTGCGTTGTCGTTTTCACCCGGGCACTCTTTGGGCGGGCGCAGCACGCAGAAACACCTAGATTGCAGATAAGCTCCTTTTCCCATTGACCGCGACGAACAGAGAAGATGCACAAGCTTCTTGCCATTGCGGCCGAACGGAAGGAGATATTTGCTCAAAACTTGCTGTGCTGGTGCAGACAGTGGCACCCGACATGCCTGCGTTGTCGTTTTCACCCGGGCACTCTTTGGGCGGGCGCAGCACGCAGAAACACCTAGATTGCAGATAAGCACCTTTTCCCATTGACCGCGACGAACAGAGAAGATGCACAAGCTTCTTGCCATTGCGGCCGAACTGAAGGAGATATTTGCTCAAAACTTGCTGTGCTGGTGCAGACAGTGGCACCCGACATGCCTGCGTTGTCGTTTTCACCCGGGCACTCTTTGGGCGGGCGCAGCACGCAGAAACACCTAGATTGCAGATAAGCGCCTTTTCCCATTGACCGCGACGAACAGAGAAGATGCACAAGCTTCTTGCCATTGCGGCCGAACGGAATTAGATATTTGCTCAAAACTTGCTGTGCTGGTGCAGACAGTGGCACCCGACATGCCTGCGTTGTCGTTTTCACCCGGGCACTCTTTGGGCGGGCGCAGCACGCAGAAACACCTAGATTGCAGATAAGCGCCTTTTCCCATTGACCGCGACGAACAGACAAGATGCACAAGCTTCTTGCCATTGCGGCCGAATGGAAGGAGATATTTGCTCAAAAATTGCTGTGCTGGTGCAGACAGGGGCACCCGACATGCCTGCGTTGTCGTTTTCACCCGGGCACTCTTTGGGCGGGCGCAGCACGCAGAAACACCTAGATTGCAGATAAGCGCCTTTTCCCATTGACCGCGACGAACAGACAAGATGCACAAGCTTCTTGCCATTGCGGCCGAACGGAAGGAGATATTTGCTCAAAACTTGCTGTGCTGGTGCAGACAGTGGCACCCGACATGCCTGCGTTGTCGTTTTCACCCGGGCACTCTTTGGGCGGGCGCAGCACGCAGAAACACCTAGATTGCAGATAAGCGCCTTTTCTCATTGACCGCGACGAACAGAGAAGATGCACAAGCTTCTTACCATTGAGGCCGAACGGAAGGAGATATTTGCTCAAAACTTGCTGTGCTGGTGCAGACAGTGGCACCCGACATGCCTGCGTTGTCGTTTTCACCCGGGCACTCTTTGGGCGGGCGCAGCACGCAGAAACACCTAGATTGCAGATAAGCGCCTTTTCTCATTGACCGCGACGAACAGAGAAGATGCACAAGCTTCTTACCATTGAGGCCGAACGGAAGGAGATATTTGCTCAAAACTTGCTGTGCTGGTGCAGACAGTGGCACCCGACATGCCTGCGTTGTCGATTTAACCCGGGCACTCTTTGGGCGTGCGCAGCACACAGAAACACCTAGATTGCAGATAAGCGCCTTTTCCCATTGACCGCGACGAACAGAGAAGATGCACAAGCTTCTTGCCATTGCGGCCGAACGGAAGGAGATATTTGCTCAAAACTTGCTGTGCTGGTGCAGACAGTGGCACCCGACATGCCTGGGTTGTCGTTTTCACCCGGCACTCTTTGGGCGGGCGCAGCACGCAGAAACACCTAGATTGCAGATAAGCGCCTTTTCCCATTGACCGCGACGAACAGAGAGGATGCACAAGCTTCTTGCCATTGCGGCCGAATGGAAGGAGATATTTGCTCAAAAATTGCTGTGCTGGTGCAGACAGGGGGCACCCGACATGCCTGCGTTGTCGTTTTCACCCGGGCACTCTTTGGGCGGGCGCAGCACGCAGAAACACCTAGATTGCAGATAAGCGCCTTTTCCATTGACCGCGACGAACAGACAAGATGCACAAGCTTCTTGCCATTGCGGCCGAACGGAAGGAGATATTTGCTCAAAACTTGCTGTGCTGGTGCAGACAGTGGCACCCGACATGCCTGCGTTGTCGTTTTCACCCGGGCCTCTTTGGGCGGGCGCAGCACGCAGAAACACCTAGATTGCAGATAAGCGCCTTTTCCCATTGACCGCGACGAACAGACAAGATGCACAAGCTTCTTGCCATTGCGGCCGAACGGAAGGAGATATTTGCTCAAAACTTGCTGTGCTGGTGCAGACAGTGGCACCCGACATGCCTGCGTTGTCGTTTTCACCCGGGCACTCTTTGGGCGGGCGCAGCACGCAGAAACACCTAGATTGCAGATAAGCGCCTTTTCCCATTGACCGCGACGAACAGAGAGGATGCACAAGCTTCTTGCCATTGCGGCCGAACGGAAGGAGATATTTGCTCAAAACTTGCTGTGCTGGTGCAGACAGTGGCACCCGACATGCCTGCGTTGTCGTTTTCACCCGGGCACTCTTTGGGCGGGGCGCAGCACGCAGAAACACCTAGATTGCAGATAAGCGCCTTTTCCCATTGACCGCGACGAACAGAGAAGATGCACAAGCTTCTTGCCATTGCGGGCCGAACGGAAGGAGATATTTGCTCAAAACTTGCTGTGCTGGTGCAGACAGTGGCACCCGACATGTCTGCGTTGTCGTTTTCACCCGGGCACTCTTTGGGCGGGCGCAGCACGCAGAAACACCTAGATTGCAGATAAGCGCCTTTTTCCCATTGACGGCGACGAACAGAGAGGATGCACAAGCTTCTTGCCATTGCGGCCGAACGGAAGGAGATATTTGCTCAAAACTTGCTGTGCTGGTGCAGACAGTGGCACCCCGACATGCCTGCGTTGTCGTTTTCACCCGAGCACTCTTTGGGCGGGCGCAGCACGCAGAAACACCTAGATTGCAGATAAGCGCCTTTTCTCATTGACCGCGACGAACAGAGAAGATGCACAAGCTTCTTACCATTGAGGCCGAACGGAAGGAGATATTTGCTCAAAACTTGCTGTGCTGGTGCAGACAGTGGCACCCGACATGCCTGCGTTGTCGTTTTCACCCGGGCACTCTTTGGGCGGGCGCAGCACGCAGAAACACCTAGATTGCAGATAAGCGCCTTTTCCCATTGACCGCGACGAACAGAGAGGATGCACAAGCTTCTTGCCATTGCGGCCGAATGGAAGGAGATATTTGCTCAAAAATTGCTGTGCTGGTGCAGACAGGGGCACCCGACATGCCTGCGTTGTCGTTTTCACCCGGGCACTCTTTGGGCGGGCGCAGCACGCAGAAACACCTAGATTGCAGATAAGCGCCTTTTCCCATTGACCGCGACGAACAGACAAGATGTACAAGCTTCTTGCCATTGCGGCCGAACGGAAGGAGATATTTGCTCAAAACTTGCTGTGCTGGTGCAGACAGTGGCACCCGACATGCCTGCGTTGTCGTTTTCACCCGGGCACTCTTTGGGCGGGCGCAGCACGCAGAAACACCTAGATTGCAGATAAGCACCTTTTCCCATTGACCGCGACGAACAGAGAGGATGCACAAGCTTCTTGCCATTGCGGCCGAATGGAAGGAGATATTTGCTCAAAAATTGCTGTGCTGGTGCAGACAGTGGCACCCGACATGCCTGCGTTGTCGTTTTCACCCGGGCACTCTTTGGGTGGGCGCAGCACGCAGAAACACCTAGATTGCAGATAAGCGCCTTTTCCCATTGACCGCGACGAACAGACAAGATGCACAAGCTTCTTGCCATTGCGGCCGAACGGAAGGAGATATTTGCTCAAAACTTGCTGTGCTGGTGCAGACAGTGGCACCCGACATGCCTACGTTGTCGTTTTCACCCGGGCACTCTTTGGGCGGGCGCAGCACGCAGAAACACCTAGATTGCAGATAAGCGCCTTTTCCCATTGACCGCGACGAACAGAGAGGATGCACAAGCTTCTTGCCATTGCGGCCGAACGGAAGGAGATATTTGCTCAAAACTTGCTGTGCTGGTGCAGACAGTGGCACCCGACATGCCTGCGTTGTCGTTTTCACCCGGGCACTCTTTGGGCGGGCGCAGCACGCAGAAACACCTAGATTGCAGATAAGCGCCTTTTCTCATTGACCGCGACGAACAGAGAAGATGCACAAGCTTCTTACCATTGAGGCCGAACGAAAGGAGATATTTGCTCAAAACTTGCTGTGCTGGTGCAGACAGTGGCACCCGACATGCCTGCGTTGTCGATTTAACCCGGGCACTCTTTGGGCGGGCGCAGCACGCAGAAACACCTAGATTGCAGATAAGCGCCTTTTCCCATTGACCGCGACGAACAGACAAGATGCACAAGCTTCTTGCCATTGCGGCCGAACGGAAGGAGATATTTGCTCAAAACTTGCTGTGCTGGTGCAGACAGTGGCACCCGACATGCCTGCGTTGTCGTTTTCACCCGGGCACTCTTTGGGCGGGGCGCAGCACGCAGAAACACCTAGATTGCAGATAAGCGCCTTTTCCCATTGACCCGCGACGAACAGAGAGGATGCACAATCTTCTTGCCATTGCGGCCGAACGGAAGGAGATATTTGCTCAAAACTTGCTGTGCTGGTGCAGACAGTGGCACCCGACATGCCTGCGTTGTCGTTTTCACCCGGGCACTCTTTGGGCGGGGCGCAGCACGCAGAAACACCTAGATTGCAGATAAGCGCCTTTTCCCATTGACCGCGACGAACAGAGAAGATGCACAAGCTTCTTGCCATTGCGGCCGAACGGAATTAGATATTTGCTCAAAACTTGCTGTGCTGGTGCAGACAGTGGCACCCGACATGCCTGCGTTGTCGTTTTCACCCGGGCACTCTTTGGGGCGGGCGCAGCACGCAGAAACACCTAGATTGCAGATAAGCGCCTTTTCCCATTGACCGCGACGAACAGAGAAGATGCACAAGCTTCTTGCCATTGCGGCCGAACGGAAGGAGATATTTGCTCAAAACTTGCTGTGCTGGTGCAGACAGTGGCACCCGACATGCCTGCGTTGTCGTTTTCACCCGGGCACTCTTTGGGCGGGCGCAGCACGCAGAAACACCTAGATTGCAGATAAGCGCCTTTTCCCATTGACCGCGACGAACAGAGAGGATGCACAAGCTTCTTGCCATTGCGGCCGAATGGAAGGAGATATTTGCTCAAAAATTGCTGTGCTGGTGCAGACAGGGGCACCCGACATGCCTGCATTGTCGTTTTCACCCGGGCACTCTTTGGGCGGGCGCAGCACGCAGAAACACCTAGATTGCAGATAAGCGCCTTTTCCCATTGACCGCGACGAACAGAGAAGATGCACAAGCTTCTTGCC
Source organism: Hyla sarda (assembly GCF_029499605.1). NCBI lineage: Eukaryota > Metazoa > Chordata > Amphibia > Anura > Hylidae > Hyla > Hyla sarda. The sequence goes on from NW_026610758.1 coordinate 8,105, forward strand.
ATTGCGGCCGAACGGAAGGAGATATTTGCTCAAAACTTGCTGTGCTGGTGCAGACAGTGGCACCCGACATGCCTGCGTTGTCGTTTTCACCCGGGCACTCTTTGGGCGGGCGCAGCACGCAGAAACACCTAGATTGCAGATAAGCGCCTTTTCCCATTGACCGCGACGAACAGAGAAGATGCACAAGCTTCTTGCCATTGCGGCCGAACTGAAGGAGATATTTGCTCAAAACTTGCTGTGCTGGTGCAGACAGTGGCACCCGACATGCCTGCGTTGTCGTTTTCACCCGGGCACTCTTTGGGCGGGCGCAGCACGCAGAAACACCTAGATTGCAGATAAGCGCCTTTTCCCATTGACCGCGACGAACAGAGAAGATGCACAAGCTTCTTGCCATTGCGGCCGAACGGAATTAGATATTTGCTCAAAACTTGCTGTGCTGGTGCAGACAGTGGCACCCGACATGCCTGCGTTGTCGTTTTCATCCGGGCACTCTTTGGGCGGGCGCAGCACGCAGAAACACCTAGATTGCAGATAAGCGCCTTTTCCCATTGACCGCGACGAACAGACAAGATGCACAAGCTTCTTGCCATTGCGGCCGAATGGAAGGAGATATTTGCTCAAAAATTGCTGTGCTGGTGCAGACAGGGGCACCCGACATGCCTGCGTTGTCGTTTTCACCCGGGCACTCTTTGGGCGGGCGCAGCACGCAGAAACACCTAGATTGCAGATAAGCGCCTTTTCCCATTGACCGCGACGAACAGACAAGATGCACAAGCTTCTTGCCATTGCGGCCGAACGGAAGGAGATATTTGCTCAAAACTTGCTGTGCTGGTGCAGACAGTGGCACCCGACATGCCTGCGTTGTCGTTTTCACCCGGGCACTCTTTGGGCGGGCGCAGCACGCAGAAACACCTAGATTGCAGATAAGCGCCTTTTCTCATTGACCGCGACGAACAGAGAAGATGCACAAGCTTCTTACCATTGAGGCCGAACGGAAGGAGATATTTGCTCAAAACTTGCTGTGCTGGTGCAGACAGTGGCACCCGACATGCCTGCGTTGTCGTTTTCACCCGGGCACTCTTTGGGCGGGCGCAGCACGCAGAAACACCTAGATTGCAGATAAGCGCCTTTTCTCATTGACCGCGACGAACAGAGAAGATGCACAAGCTTCTTACCATTGAGGCCGAACGGAAGGAGATATTTGCTCAAAACTTGCTGTGCTGGTGCAGGACAGTGGCACCCGACATGCCTGCGTTGTCGATTTAACCCGGGCACTCTTTGGGCGTGCGCAGCACACAGAAACACCTAGATTGCAGATAAGCGCCTTTTCCCATTGACCGCGACGAACAGAGAAGATGCACAAGCTTCTTGCCATTGCGGCCGAACGGAAGGAGATATTTGCTCAAAACTTGCTGTGCTGGTGCAGACAGTGGCACCCGACATGCCTGCGTTGTCGTTTTCACCCGGGCACTCTTTGGGCGGGGCGCAGTACGCAGAAACACCTAGATTGCAGATAAGCGCCTTTTCCCATTGACCGCGACGAACAGAGAGGATGCACAAGCTTCTTGCCATTGCGGCCGAATGGAAGGAGATATTTGCTCAAAAATTGCTGTGCTGGTGCAGACAGGGGCACCCGACATGCCTGCGTTGTCGTTTTCACCCGGGCACTCTTTGGGCGGGCGCAGCACGCAGAAACACCTAGATTGCAGATAAGCGCCTTTTCCCATTGACCGCGACGAACAGACAAGATGCACAAGCTTCTTGCCATTGCGGCCGAACGGAAGGAGATATTTGCTCAAAACTTGCTGTGCTGGTGCAGACAGTGGCACCCGACATGCCTGCGTTGTCGTTTTCACCCGGGCACTCTTTGGGCGGGCGCAGCACGCAGAAACACCTAGATTGCAGATAAGCGCCTTTTCCCATTGACCGCGACGAACAGACAAGATGCACAAGCTTCTTGCCATTGCGGCCGAACGGAAGGAGATATTTGCTCAAAACTTGCTGTGCTGGTGCAGACAGTGGCACCCGACATGCCTGCGTTGTCGTTTTCACCCGGGCACTCTTTGGGCGGGCGCAGCACGCAGAAACACCTAGATTGCAGATAAGCGCCTTTTCCCATTGACCGCGACGAACAGAGAAGATGCACAAGCTTCTTGCCATTGCGGCCGAACGGAAGGAGATATTTGCTCAAAACTTGCTGTGCTGGTGCAGACAGTGGCACCCGACATGCCTGCGTTGTCGTTTTCACCCGGGCACTCTTTGGGCGGGCGCAGCACGCAGAAACACCTAGATTGCAGATAAGCGCCTTTTCCCATTGACCGCGACGAACAGAGAGGATGCACAAGCTTCTTGCCATTGCGGCCGAATGGAAGGCGATATTTGCTCAAAAATTGCTGTGCTGGTGCAGACAGGGGCACCCGACATGCCTGCGTTGTCGTTTTCACCCGGGCACTCTTTGGGCGGGCGCAGCACGCAGAAACACCTAGATTGCAGATAAGCGCCTTTTCCCATTGACCGCGACGAACAGACAAGATGCACAAGCTTCTTGCCATTGCGGCCGAACGGAAGGAGATATTTGCTCAAAACTTGCTGTGCTGGTGCAGACAGTGGCACCCGACATGCCTGCGTTGTCGTTTTCACCCGGGCACTCTTTGGGCGGGCGCAGCACGCAGAAACACCTAGATTGCAGATAAGCGCCTTTTCCCATTGACCGCGACGAACAGAGAGGATGCACAAGCTTCTTGCCATTGCGGCCGAACGGAAGGAGATATTTGCTCAAAACTTGCTGTGCTGGTGCAGACAGTGGCACCCGACATGCCTGCGTTGTCGTTTTCACCCGGGCACTCTTTGGGCGGGCGCAGCACGCAGAAACACCTAGATTGCAGATAAGCGCCTTTTCCCATTGACCGCGACGAACAGAGAAGATGCACAAGCTTCTTGCCATTGCGGTCGAACGGAAGGAGATATTTGCTCAAAACTTACTGTGCTGGTGCAGACAGTGGCACCCGACATGCCTGCGTTGTCGTTTTCACCCGGGCACTCTTTGGGCGGGCGCAGCACGCAGAAACACCTAGATTGCAGATAAGCGCCTTTTCCCATTGACCGCGACGAACAGAGAAGATGCACAAGCTTCTTGCCATTGCGGCCGAACGGAAGGAGATATTTGCTCAAAACTTGCTGTGCTGGTGCAGACAGTGGCACCCGACATGCCTGCGTTGTCGTTTTCACCCGGGCACTCTTTGGGCGGGCGCAGCACGCAGAAACACCTAGATTGCAGATAAGCGCCTTTTCCCATTGACCGCGACGAACAGAGAAGATGCACAAGCTTCTTGCCATTGCGGCCGAACGGAAGGAGATATTTGCTCAAAACTTGCTGTGCTGGTGCAGACAGTGGCACCCGACATGCCTGCGTTGTCGTTTTCACCCGGGCACTCTTTGGGCGGGCGCAGCACGCAGAAACACCTAGATTGCAGATAAGCGCCTTTTCCCATTGACCGCGACGAACAGAGAGGATGCACAAGCTTCTTGCCATTGCGGCCGAACGGAAGGAGATATTTGCTCAAAACGTGCTGTGCTGGTGCAGACAGTGGCACCCGACATGCCTGCGTTGTCGTTTTCACCCGGGCACTCTTTGGGCGGGCGCAGCACGCAGAAACACCTAGATTGCAGATAAGCTCCTTTTCCCATTGACCGCGACGAACAGAGAAGATGCACAAGCTTCTTGCCATTGCGGCCGAACGGAAGGAGATATTTGCTCAAAACTTGCTGTGCTGGTGCAGACAGTGGCACCCGACATGCCTGCGTTGTCGTTTTCACCCGGGCACTCTTTGGGCGGGCGCAGCACGCAGAAACACCTAGATTGCAGATAAGCGCCTTTTCCCATTGACCGCGACGAACAGAGAAGAATGCACAAGCTTCTTGCCATTGCGGCCGAACTGAAGGAGATATTTGCTCAAAACTTGCTGTGCTGGTGCAGACAGTGGCACCCGACATGCCTGCGTTGTCGTTTTCACCCGGGCACTCTTTGGGCGGGCGCAGCACGCAGAAACACCTAGATTGCAGATAAGCGCCTTTTCCCATTGACCGCGACGAACAGAGAGGATGCAAAAGCTTCTTGCCCATTGCGGCCGAATGGAAGGAGATATTTGCTCAAAAATTGCTGTGCTGGTGCAGACAGGGGCACCCGACATGCATGCGTTGTCGTTATCACCCGGGCACTCTTTGGGCGGGCGCAGCACGCAGAAACACCTAGATTGCAGATAAGCGCCTTTTCCCATTGACCGCGACGAACAGACAAGATGCACAAGCTTCTTGCCATTGCGGCCGAACGGAAGGAGATATTTGCTCAAAACTTGCTGTGCTGGTGCAGACAGTGGCACCCCGACATGCCTGCGTTGTCGTTTTCACCCCGGGCACTCTTTGGGCGGGCTTAGCACGCAGGAAACACCTAGATTGCAGATAAGCGCCTTTTCCCATTGACCGTGACGAACAGAGAGGATGCACAAGCTTCTTGCCATTGCGGCCGAACGGAAGGAGATATTTGCTCAAAACTTGCTGTGCTGGTGCAGACAGTGGCACCCGACATGCCTGAGTTGTCGTTTTCACCCGGGCACTCTTTGGGCGGGCGCAGCACGCAGAAACACCTAGATTGCAGATAAGCGCCTTTTCCCATTGACCGCGACGAACAGAGAAGATGCACAAGCTTCTTTCCATTGCGGCCGAACGGAAGGAGATATTTGCTCAAAACTTGCTGTGCTGGTGCAGACAGTGGCACCCGACATGCCTGCGTTGTCGTTTTCACCCGGGCACTCTTTGGGCGGGCTTAGCACGCAGAAACACCTAGATTGCAGATAAGCGCCTTTTCCCATTGACCGTGACGAACAGAGAGGATGCACAAGCTTCTTGCCATTGCGGCCGAACGGAAGGAGATATTTGCTCAAAACTTGCTGTGCTGGTGCAGACAGTGGCACCCCGACATGCCTGAGTTGTCGTTTTCCACCCCGGGCACTCTTTGGGCGGGCGCAGCACGCAGAAACACCTAGATTGCAGATAAGCGCCTTTTCCCATTGACCGCGACGAACAGACAAGATGCACAAGCTTCTTGCCATTGCGGCGAACGGAAGGAGATATTTGCTCAAAACTTGCTGTGCTGGTGCAGACAGTGGCACCCGACATGCCTGCGTTGTCGTTTTCACCAGGGCACTCTTTGGGTCGGCGCAGCACGCAGAAACACCTAGATTGCAGATAAGCGCCTTTTCCCATTGACCGCGACGAACAGAGAGGATGCACAAGCTTCTTGCCATTGCGGCCGAATGGAAGGAGATATTTGCTCAAAAATTGCTGTGCTGGTGCAGACAGGGGGCACCCGACATGCCTGCGTTGTCGTTTTCACCCGGGCACTCTTTGGGCGGGCGCAGCACGCAGAAACACCTAGATTGCAGATAAGCGCCTTTTCCCATTGACCGCGACGAAACAGACAAGATGCACAAGCTTCTTGCCATTGCGGCCGAACGGAAGGAGATATTTGCTCAAAACTTGCTGTGCTGGTGCAGACAGTGGCACCCGACATGCCTGCGTTGTCGTTTTCACCCGGGCACTCTTTGGGCGGGCTTAGCACGCAGAAACACCTAGATTGCAGATAAGCGCCTTTTCCCATTGACCGTGACGAACAGAGAGGATGCACAAGCTTCTTGCCATTGCGGCCGAACGGAAGGAGATATTTGCTCAAAACTTGCTGTGCTGGTGCAGACAGTGGCACCCGACATGCCTGAGTTGTCGTTTTCACCCGGGCACTCTTTGGGCGGGCGCAGCACGCAGAAACACCTAGATTGCAGATAAGCGCCTTTTCCCATTGACCGCGACGAACAGAGAAGATGCACAAGCTTCTTTCCATTGCGGCCGAACGGAAGGAGATATTTGCTCAAAACTTGCTGTGCTGGTGCAGACAGTGGCACCCGACATGCCTGCGTTGTCGTTTTCACCCGGGCACTCTTTGGGCGGGCGCAGCACGCAGAAACACCTAGATTGCAGATAAGCGCCTTTTCCCATTGACCGCGACGAACATAGAAGATGCACAAGCTTCTTGCCATTGCGGCCGAACGGAAGGAGATATTTGCTCAAAACTTGCTGTGCTGATGCAGACAGTGGCACCCGACATGCCTGCGTTGTCGTTTTCACCCGGGCACTCTTTGGGCGGGCGCAGCACGCAGAAACACCTAGATTGCAGATAAGCGCCTTTTCCCATTGACCGCGACGAACAGAGAAGATGCACAAGCTTCTTGCCATTGCGGCCGAACGGAAGGAGATATTTGCTCAAAACTTGCTGTGCTGGTGCAGACAGTGGCACCCGACATGCCTGCGTTGTCGTTTTCACCCGGGCACTCTTTGGGCGGGCGCAGCACGCAGAAACACCTAGATTGCAGATAAGCGCCTTTTCCCATTGACCGCGACGAACAGAGAAGATGCACAAGCTTCTTGCCTATGCGGCCGAATGGAAGGAGATATTTGCTCAAAACTTGCTGTGCTGGTGCAGACAGGGGCACCCGACATGCCTGCGTTGTCGTTTTCACCCGGGCACTCTTTGGGCGGGCGCAGCACGCAGAAACACCTAGATTGCAGATAAGCGCCTTTTCCCATTGACCGCGACGAACATAGAAGATGCACAAGCTTCTTGCCATTGCGGCCGAACGGAAGGAGATATTTGCTCAAAACTTGCTGTGCTGATGCAGACAGTGGCACCCGACATGCCTGCGTTGTCGTTTTCACCCGGGCACTCTTTGGGCGGGCGCAGCACGCAGAAACACCTAGATTGCAGATAAGCGCCTTTTCCCATTGACCGCGACGAACAGACATGATGCACAAGCTTCTTGCCATTGCGGCCGAACGGAAGGAGATATTTGCTCAAAACTTGCTGTGCTGGTGCAGACAGTGGCACCCGACATGCCTGCGTTGTCGTTTTCACCCGGGCACTCTTTGGGCGGGCGCAGCACGCAGAAACACCTAGATTGCAGATAAGCGCCTTTTCTCATTGACCGCGACGAACAGAGAAGATGCACAAGCTTCTTACCATTGAGGCCGAACGGAAGGAGATATTTGCTCAAAACTTGCTGTGCTGGTGCAGACAGTGGCACCCGACATGCCTGCGTTGTCGTTTTCACCCGGGCACTCTTTGGGCGGGCGCAGCACGCAGAAACACCTAGATTGCAGATAAGCGCCTTTTCTCATTGACCGCGACGAACAGAGAAGATGCACAAGCTTCTTACCATTGAGGCCGAACGGAAGGAGATATTTGCTCAAAACTTGCTGTGCTGGTGCAGACAGTGGCACCCGACATGCCTGCGTTGTCGATTTAACCCGGGCACTCTTTGGGCGTGCGCAGCACACAGAAACACCTAGATTGCAGATAAGCGCCTTTTCCCATTGACCGCGACGAACAGAGAAGATGCACAAGCTTCTTGCCATTGCGGCCGAACGGAAGGAGATATTTGCTCAAAGCTTGCTGTGCTGGTGCAGACAGTGGCACCCGACATGCCTGCGTTGTCGTTTTCACCCGGGCACTCTTTGGGCGGGCGCAGCACGCAGAAACACCTAGATTGCAGATAAGCGCCTTTTCCCATTGACCGCGACGAACAGACAAGATGCACAAGCTTCTTGCCATTGCGGCCGAACGGAAGGAGATATTTGCTCAAAACTTGCTGTGCTGGTGCAGACAGTGGCACCCGACATGCCTGCGTTGTCGTTTTCACCCGGGCACTCTTTGGGCGGGCGCAGCACGCAGAAACACCTAGATTGCAGATAAGCGCCTTTTCCCATTGTCCGCGACGAACAGACAAGATGCACAAGCTTCTTGCCATTGCGGCCGAACGGAAGGAGATATTTGCTCAAAACTTGCTGTGCTGGTGCAGACAGTGGCACCCGACATGCCTGCGTTGTCGTTTTCACCCGGGCACTCTTTGGGCGGGCGCAGCACGCAGAAACACCTAGATTGCAGATAAGCGCCTTTTCCCATTGACCGCGACGAACAGAGAAGATGCACAAGCTTCTTGCCATTGCGGCCGAACGGAAGGAGATATTTGCTCAAAACTTGCTGTGCTGGTGCAGACAGTGGCACCCGACATGCCTGCGTTGTCGTTTTCACCCGGGCACTCTTTGGGCGGGCGCAGCACGCAGAAACACCTAGATTGCAGATAAGCGCCTTTTCCCATTGACCGCGACGAACAGAGAGGATGCACAAGCTTCTTGCCATTGCGGCCGAATGGAAGGCGATATTTGCTCAAAAATTGCTGTGCTGGTGCAGACAGGGGCACCCGACATGCCTGCGTTGTCGTTTTCACCCGGGCACTCTTTGGGCGGGCGCAGCACGCAGAAACACCTAGATTGCAGATAAGCGCCTTTTCCCATTGACCGCGACGAACAGAGAGGATGCACAAGCTTCTTGCCATTGCGGCCGAACGGAAGGAGATATTTGCTCAAAACTTGCTGTGCTGGTGCAGACAGTGGCACCCGACATGCCTGCGTTGTCGTTTTCACCCGGGCACTCTTTGGGCGGGCGCAGCACGCAGAAACACCTAGATTGCAGATAAGCGCCTTTTCCCATTGACCGCGACGAACAGAGAAGATGCACAAGCTTCTTGCCATTGCGGTCGAACGGAAGGAGATATTTGCTCAAAACTTACTGTGCTGGTGCAGACAGTGGCACCCGACATGCCTGCGTTGTCGTTTTCACCCGGGCACTCTTTGGGCGGGCGCAGCACGCAGAAACACCTAGATTGCAGATAAGCGCCTTTTCCCATTGACCGCGACGAACAGAGAAGATGCACAAGCTTCTTGCCATTGCGGCCGAACGGAAGGAGATATTTGCTCAAAACTTGCTGTGCTGGTGCAGACAGTGGCACCCGACATGCCTGCGTTGTCGTTTTCACCCGGGCACTCTTTGGGCGGGCGCAGCACGCAGAAACACCTAGATTGCAGATAAGCGCCTTTTCCCATTGACCGCGACGAACAGAGAAGATGCACAAGCTTCTTGCCATTGCGGTCGAACGGAAGGAGATATTTGCTCAAAACTTACTGTGCTGGTGCAGACAGTGGCACCCGACATGCCTGCGTTGTCGTTTTCACCCGGGCACTCTTTGGGCGGGCGCAGCACGCAGAAACACCTAGATTGCAGATAAGCGCCTTTTCCCATTGACCGCGACGAACAGAGAAGATGCACAAGCTTCTTGCCATTGCGGCCGAACGGAAGGAGATATTTGCTCAAAACTTGCTGTGCTGGTGCAGACAGTGGCACCCGACATGCCTGCGTTGTCGTTTTCACCCGGGCACTCTTTGGGCGGGCGCAGCACGCAGAAACACCTAGATTGCAGATAAGCGCCTTTTCCCATTGACCGCGACGAACAGAGAAGATGCACAAGCTTCTTGCCATTGCGGCCGAACGGAAGGAGATATTTGCTCAAAACTTGCTGTGCTGGTGCAGACAGTGGCACCCGACATGCCTGCGTTGTCGTTTTCACCCGGGCACTCTTTGGGCGGGCGCAGCACGCAGAAACACCTAGATTGCAGATAAGCGCCTTTTCCCATTGACCGCGACGAACAGAGAGGATGCACAAGCTTCTTGCCATTGCGGCCGAACGGAAGGAGATATTTGCTCAAAACGTGCTGTGCTGGTGCAGACAGTGGCACCCGACATGCCTGCGTTGTCGTTTTCACCCGGGCACTCTTTGGGCGGGCGCAGCACGCAGAAACACCTAGATTGCAGATAAGCTCCTTTTCCCATTGACCGCGACGAACAGAGAAGATGCACAAGCTTCTTGCCATTGCGGCCGAACGGAAGGAGATATTTGCTCAAAACTTGCTGTGCTGGTGCAGACAGTGGCACCCGACATGCCTGCGTTGTCGTTTTCACCCGGGCACTCTTTGGGCGGGCGCAGCACGCAGAAACACCTAGATTGCAGATAAGCGCCTTTTCCCATTGACCGCGACGAACAGAGAAGATGCACAAGCTTCTTGCCATTGCGGCCGAACTGAAGGAGATATTTGCTCAAAACTTGCTGTGCTGGTGCAGACAGTGGCACCCGACATGCCTGCGTTGTCGTTTTCACCCGGGCACTCTTTGGGCGGGCGCAGCACGCAGAAACACCTAGATTGCAGATAAGCGCCTTTTCCCATTGACCGCGACGAACAGAGAGGATGCAAAAGCTTCTTGCCATTGCGGCCGAATGGAAGGAGATATTTGCTCAAAAATTGCTGTGCTGGTGAAGACAGGGGCACCCGACATGCCTGCGTTGTCGTTTTCACCCGGGCACTCTTTGGGCGGGCGCAGCACGCAGAAACACCTAGATTGCAGATAAGCGCCTTTTCCCATTGACCGCGACGAACAGACAAGATGCACAAGCTTCTTGCCATTGCGGCCGAACGGAAGGAGATATTTGCTCAAAACTTGCTGTGCTGGTGCAGACAGTGGCACCCGACATGCCTGCGTTGTCGTTTTCACCCGGGCACTCTTTGGGCGGGCTTAGCACGCAGAAACACCTAGATTGCAGATAAGCGCCTTTTCCCATTGACCGTGACGAACAGAGAGGATGCACAAGCTTCTTGCCATTGCGGCCGAACGGAAGGAGATATTTGCTCAAAACTTGCTGTGCTGGTGCAGACAGTGGCACCCGACATGCCTGAGTTGTCGTTTTCACCCGGGCACTCTTTGGGCGGGCGCAGCACGCAGAAACACCTAGATTGCAGATAAGCGCCTTTTCCCATTGACCGCGACGAACAGAGAAGATGCACAAGCTTCTTTCCATTGCGGCCGAACGGAAGGAGATATTTGCTCAAAACTTGCTGTGCTGGTGCAGACAGTGGCACCCGACATGCCTGCGTTGTCGTTTTCACCCGGGCACTCTTTGGGCGGGCGCAGCACGCAGAAACACCTAGATTGCAGATAAGCGCCTTTTCCCATTGACCGCGACGAACAGAGAAGATGCACAAGCTTCTTGCCATTGCGGCCGAACGGAAGGAGATATTTGCTCAAAACTTGCTGTGCTGGTGCAGACAGTGGCACCCGACATGCCTGCGTTGTCGTTTTCACCCGGGCACTCTTTGGGCGGGCGCAGCACGCAGAAACACCTAGATTGCAGATAAGCGCCTTTTCCCATTGACCGCGACGAACAGAGAAGATGCACAAGCTTCTTGCCAATGCGGCCGAATGGAAGGAGATATTTGCTCAAAACTTGCTGTGCTGGTGCAGACAGGGGCACCCGACATGCCTGCGTTGTCGTTTTCACCCGGGCACTCTTTGGGCCGGGCGCAGCACGCAGAAACACCTAGATTGCAGATAAGCGCCTTTTCCCATTGACCGCGACGAACAGACAAGATGCACAAGCTTCTTGCCATTGCGGCCGAACGGAAGGAGATATTTGCTCAAAACTTGCTGTGCTGGTGCAGACAGTGGCACCCGACATGCCTGCGTTGTCGTTTTCACCCGGGCACTCTTTGGGCGGGCGCAGCACGCAGAAACACCTAGATTGCAGATAAGCGCCTTTTCCCATTGACCGCGACGAACAGAGAGGATGCACAAGCTTCTTGCCATTGCGGCCGAACGGAAGGAGATATTTGCTCAAAACTTGCTGTGCTGGTGCAGACAGTGGCACCCGACATGCCTGCGTTGTCGTTTTCACCCGGGCACTCTTTGGGCGGGCGCAGCACGCAGAAACACCTAGATTGCAGATAAGCGCCTTTTCTCATTGACCGCGACGAACAGAGAAGATGCACAAGCTTCTTGCCATTGCGGCCGAACGGAAGGAGATATTTGCTCAAAACTTGCTGTGCTGGTGCAGACAGTGGCACCCGACATGCCTGCGTTGTCGTTTTCACCCGGGCACTCTTTGGGCGGGCGCAGCACGCAGAAACACCTAGATTGCAGATAAGCGCCTTTTCCCATTGACCGCGACGAACAGAGAAGATGCACAAGCTTCTTGCCAATGCGGCCGAACGGAAGGAGATATTTGCTCAAAACTTGCTGTGCTGGTGCAGACAGGGGCACCCGACATGCCTGCGTTGTCGTTTTCACCCGGGCACTCTTTGGGCGGGCGCAGCACGCAGAAACACCTAGATTGCAGATAAGCGCCTTTTCCCATTGACCGCGACGAACAGACAAGATGCACAAGCTTCTTGCCATTGCGGCCGAACGGAAGGAGATATTTGCTCAAAACTTGCTGTGCTGGTGCAGACAGTGGCACCCGACATGCCTGCGTTGTCGTTTTCACCCGGGCACTCTTTGGGCGGGCGCAGCACGCAGAAACACCTAGATTGCAGATAAGCGCCTTTTCCCATTGACCGCGACGAACAGAGAGGATGCACAAGCTTCTTGCCATTGCGGCCGAACGGAAGGAGATATTTGCTCAAAACTTGCTGTGCTGGTGCAGACAGTGGCACCCGACATGCCTGCGTTGTCGTTTTCACCCGGGCACTCTTTGGGCGGGCGCAGCACGCAGAAACACCTAGATTGCAGATAAGCGCCTTTACCCATTGACCGCGACGAACAGAGAGGATGCACAAGCTTCTTGCCATTGCGGCCGAACGGAAGGAGATATTTGCTCAAAACTTGCTGTGCTGGTGCAGACAGTGGCACCCGACATGCCTGCGTTGTCGATTTAACCCGGGCACTCTTTGGGCGGGCGCAGCACGCAGAAACACCTAGATTGCAGATAAGCGCCTTTTCCCATTGACCGCGACGAACAGAGAGGATGCACAAGCTTCTTGCCATTGCGGCCGAACGGAAGGAGATATTTGCTCAAAACTTGCTGTGCTGGTGCAGACAGTGGCACCCGACATGCCTGCGTTGTCGTTTTCACCCGGGCACTCTTTGGGCGGGCGCAGCACGCAGAAACACCTAGATTGCAGATAAGCGCCTTTTCCCATTGACCGCGACGAACAGACAAGATGCACAAGCTTCTTGCCATTGCGGCCGAACGGAAGGAGATATTTGCTCAAAACTTGCTGTGCTGGTGCAGACAGTGGCACCCGACATGACTGCGTTGTCGTTTTCACCCGGGCACTCTTTGGGCGGGCGCAGCACGCAGAAACACCTAGATTGCAGATAAGCGCCTTTTCCCATTGACCGCGACGAACATAGAAGATGCACAAGCTTCTTGCCATTGCGGCCGAACGGAAGGAGATATTTGCTCAAAACTTGCTGTGCTGATGCAGACAGTGGCACCCGACATGCCTGCGTTGTCGTTTTCACCCGGGCACTCTTTGGGCGGGCGCAGCACGCAGAAACACCTAGATTGCAGATAAGCGCCTTTTCCCATTGACCGCGACGAACAGAGAAGATGCACAAGCTTCTTGCCATTGCGGCCGAACGGAAGGAGATATTTGCTCAAAACTTGCTGTGCTGGTGCAGACAGTGGCACCCGACATGCCTGCGTTGTCGTTTTCACCCGGGCACTCTTTGGGCGGGCGCAGCACGCAGAAACACCTAGATTGCAGATAAGCGCCTTTTCCCATTGACCGCGACGAACAGAGAAGATGCACAAGCTTCTTGCCATTGCGGCCGAACGGAAGGAGATATTTGCTCAAAACTTGCTGTGCTGGTGCAGACAGTGGCACCCGACATGCCTGCGTTGTCGTTTTCACCCGGGCACTCTTTGGGCGGGCGCAGCACGCAGAAACACCTAGATTGCAGATAAGCGCCTTTTCCCTTTGACCGCGACGAACAGAGAGGATGCACAAGCTTCTTGCCATTGCGGCCGAACGGAAGGAGCTATTTGCTCAAAACTTGCTGTGCTGGTGCAGACAGTGGCACCCGACATGCCTGCGTTGTCGTTTTCACCCGGGCACTCTTTGGGCGGGCGCAGCACGCAGAAACACCTAGATTGCAGATAAGCGCCTTTTCCCATTGACCGCGACGAACAGACAAGATGCACAAGCTTCTTGCCATTGCGGCCGAACGGAATTAGATATTTGCTCAAAACTTGCTGTGCTGGTGCAGACAGTGGCACCCGACATGCCTGCGTTGTCGTTTTCACCCGGGCACTCTTTGGGCGGGCGCAGCACGCAGAAACACCTAGATTGCAGATAAGCGCCTTTTCCCATTGACCGCGACGAACAGACAAGATGCACAAGCTTCTTGCCATTGCGGCCGAATGGAAGGAGATATTTGCTCAAAAATTGCTGTGCTGGTGCAGACAGGGGCACCCGACATGCCTGCGTTGTCGTTTTCACCCGGGCACTCTTTGGGCGGGCGCAGCACGCAGAAACACCTAGATTGCAGATAAGCGCCTTTTCCCATTGACCGCGACGAACAGAGAAGATGCACAAGCTTCTTGCCATTGCGGCCGAACGGAAGGAGATATTTGCTCAAAACTTGCTGTGCTGGTGCAGACAGTGGCACCCGACATGCCTGCGTTGTCGTTTTCACCCGGGCACTCTTTGGGCGGGCGCAGCACGCAGAAACACCTAGATTGCAGATAAGCGCCTTTTCCCATTGACCGCGACGAACAGAGAGGATGCACAAGCTTCTTGCCATTGCGGCCGAATGGAAGGAGATATTTGCTCAAAAATTGCTGTGCTGGTGCAGACAGGGGCACCCGACATGCCTGCGTTGTCGTTTTCACCCGGGCACTCTTTGGGCGGGCGCAGCACGCAGAAACACCTAGATTGCAGATAAGCGCCTTTTCCCATTGACCGCGACGAACAGAGAGGATGCACAAGCTTCTTGCCATTGCGGCCGAACGGAAGGAGATATTTGCTCAAAACTTGCTGTGCTGGTGCAGACAGTGGCACCCGACATGCCTGCGTTGTCGTTTTCACCCGGGCACTCTTTGGGCGGGCGCAGCACGCAGAAACACCTAGATTGCAGATAAGCGCCTTTTCCCATTGACCGCGACGAACAGAGAAGATGCACAAGCTTCTTGCCATTGCGGCCGAACTGAAGGAGATATTTGCTCAAAACTTGCTGTGCTGGTGCAGACAGTGGCACTCGACATGCCTGCGTTGTCGTTTTCACCCGGGCACTCTTTGGGCGGGCGCAGCACGCAGAAACACCTAGATTGCAGATAAGCGCCTTTTCCCATTGACCGCGACGAACAGACAAGATGCACAAGCTTCTTGCCATTGCGGCCGAACGGAATTAGATATTTGCTCAAAACTTGCTGTGCTGGTGCAGACAGTGGCACCCGACATGCCTGCGTTGTCGTTTTCACCCGGGCACTCTTTGGGCGGGCGCAGCACGCAGAAACACCTAGATTGCAGATAAGCGCCTTTTCCCATTGACCGCGACGAACAGACATGATGCACAAGCTTCTTGCCATTGCGGCCGAACGGAAGGAGATATTTGCTCAAAACTTGCTGTGCTGGTGCAGACAGTGGCACCCGACATGCCTGCGTTGTCGTTTTCACCCGGGCACTCTTTGGGCGGGCGCAGCACGCAGAAACACCTAGATTGCAGATAAGCGCCTTTTCTCATTGACCGCGACGAACAGAGAAGATGCACAAGCTTCTTATCATTGAGGCCGAACGGAAGGAGATATTTGCTCAAAACTTGCTGTGCTGGTGCAGACAGTGGCACCCGACATGCCTGCGTTGTCGTTTTCACCCGGGCACTCTTTGGGCGGGCGCAGCACGCAGAAACACCTAGATTGCAGATAAGCGCCTTTTCTCATTGACCGCGACGAACAGAGAAGATGCACAAGCTTCTTACCATTGAGGCCGAACGGAAGGAGATATTTGCTCAAAACTTGCTGTGCTGGTGCAGACAGTGGCACCCGACATGCCTGCGTTGTCGTTTTCACCCGGGCACTCTTTGGGCGGGCGCAGCACGCAGAAACACCTAGATTGCAGATAAGCGCCTTTTCCCATTGACCGCGACGAACAGAGAAGATGCACAAGCTTCTTGCCAATGCGGCCGAACGGAAGGAGATATTTGCTCAAAACTTGCTGTGCTGGTGCAGACAGGGGCACCCGACATGCCTGCGTTGTCGTTTTCACCCGGGCACTCTTTGGGCGGGCGCAGCACGCAGAAACACCTAGATTGCAGATAAGCGCCTTTTCCCATTGACCGCGACGAACAGACAAGATGCACAAGCTTCTTGCCATTGCGGCCGAACGGAAGGAGATATTTGCTCAAAACTTGCTGTGCTGGTGCAGACAGTGGCACCCGACATGCCTGCGTTGTCGTTTTCACCCGGGCACTCTTTGGGCGGGCGCAGCCCGCAGAAACACCTAGATTGCAGATAAGCGCCTTTTCCCATTGACCGCGACGAACAGACAAGATGCACAAGCTTCTTGCCATTGCGGCCGAACGGAAGGAGATATTTGCTCAAAACTTGCTGTGCTGGTGCAGACAGTGGCACCCGACATGCCTGCGTTGTCGTTTTCACCCGGGCACTCTTTGGGCGGGCGCAGCACGCAGAAACACCTAGATTGCAGATAAGCGCCTTTTCCCATTGACCGCGACGAACAGAGAAGATGCACAAGCTTCTTGCCATTGCGGCCGAAAGGAAGGAGATATTTGCTCAAAACTTGCTGTGCTGGTGCAGACAGGGGCACCCGACATGCCTGCGTTGTCGTTTTCACCCGGGCACTCTTTGGGCGGGCGCAGCACGCAGAAACACCTAGATTGCAGATAAGCGCCTTTTCCCATTGACCGCGACGAACAGACAAGATGCACAAGCTTCTTGCCATTGCGGCCGAACGGAAGGAGATATTTGCTCAAAACTTGCTGTGCTGGTGCAGACAGTGGCACCCGACATGCCTGCGTTGTCGTTTTCACCAGGGCACTCTTTGGGTCGGCGCAGCACGCAGAAACACCTAGATTGCAGATAAGCGCCTTTTCCCATTGACCGCGACGAACAGAGAGGATGCACAAGCTTCTTGCCATTGCGGCCGAATGGAAGGAGATATTTGCTCAAAAATTGCTGTGCTGGTGCAGACAGGGGCACCCGACATGCCTGCGTTGTCGTTTTCACCCGGGCACTCTTTGGGCGGGCGCAGCACGCAGAAACACCTAGATTGCAGATAAGCGCCTTTTCCCATTGACCGCGACGAACAGACAAGATGCACAAGCTTCTTGCCATTGCGGCCGAACGGAAGGAGATATTTGCTCAAAACTTGCTGTGCTGGTGCAGACAGTGGCACCCGACATGCCTGCGTTGTCGTTTTCACCCGGGCACTCTTTGGGCGGGCTTAGCACGCAGAAACACCTAGATTGCAGATAAGCGCCTTTTCCCATTGACCGTGACGAACAGAGAGGATGCACAAGCTTCTTGCCATTGCGGCCGAACGGAAGGAGATATTTGCTCAAAACTTGCTGTGCTGGTGCAGACAGTGGCACCCGACATGCCTGAGTTGTCGTTTTCACCCGGGCACTCTTTGGGCGGGCGCAGCACGCAGAAACACCTAGATTGCAGATAAGCGCCTTTTCCCATTGACCGCGACGAACAGAGAAGATGCACAAGCTTCTTTCCATTGCGGCCGAACGGAAGGAGATATTTGCTCAAAACTTGCTGTGCTGGTGCAGACAGTGGCACCCGACATGCCTGCGTTGTCGTTTTCACCCGGGCACTCTTTGGGCGGGCGCAGCACGCAGAAACACCTAGATTGCAGATAAGCGCCTTTTCCCATTGACCGCGACGAACATAGAAGATGCACAAGCTTCTTGCCATTGCGGCCGAACGGAAGGAGATATTTGCTCAAAACTTGCTGTGCTGATGCAGACAGTGGCACCCGACATGCCTGCGTTGTCGTTTTCACCCGGGCACTCTTTGGGCGGGCGCAGCACGCAGAAACACCTAGATTGCAGATAAGCGCCTTTTCCCATTGACCGCGACGAACAGAGAAGATGCACAAGCTTCTTGCCATTGCGGCCGAACGGAAGGAGATATTTGCTCAAAACTTGCTGTGCTGGTGCAGACAGTGGCACCCGACATGCCTGCGTTGTCGTTTTCACCCGGGCACTCTTTGGGCGGGCGCAGCACGCAGAAACACCTAGATTGCAGATAAGCGCCTTTTCCCATTGACCGCGACGAACAGAGAAGATGCACAAGCTTCTTGCCTATGCGGCCGAATGGAAGGAGATATTTGCTCAAAACTTGCTGTGCTGGTGCAGACAGGGGCACCCGACATGCCTGCGTTGTCGTTTTCACCCGGGCACTCTTTGGGCGGGCGCAGCACGCAGAAACACCTAGATTGCAGATAAGCGCCTTTTCCCATTGACCGCGACGAACATAGAAGATGCACAAGCTTCTTGCCATTGCGGCCGAACGGAAGGAGATATTTGCTCAAAACTTGCTGTGCTGATGCAGACAGTGGCACCCGACATGCCTGCGTTGTCGTTTTCACCCGGGCACTCTTTGGGCGGGCGCAGCACGCAGAAACACCTAGATTGCAGATAAGCGCCTTTTCCCATTGACCGCGACGAACAGACATGATGCACAAGCTTCTTGCCATTGCGGCCGAACGGAAGGAGATATTTGCTCAAAACTTGCTGTGCTGGTGCAGACAGTGGCACCCGACATGCCTGCGTTGTCGTTTTCACCCGGGCACTCTTTGGGCGGGCGCAGCACGCAGAAACACCTAGATTGCAGATAAGCGCCTTTTCTCATTGACCGCGACGAACAGAGAAGATGCACAAGCTTCTTACCATTGAGGCCGAACGGAAGGAGATATTTGCTCAAAACTTGCTGTGCTGGTGCAGACAGTGGCACCCGACATGCCTGCGTTGTCGTTTTCACCCGGGCACTCTTTGGGCGGGCGCAGCACGCAGAAACACCTAGATTGCAGATAAGCGCCTTTTCTCATTGACCGCGACGAACAGAGAAGATGCACAAGCTTCTTACCATTGAGGCCGAACGGAAGGAGATATTTGCTCAAAACTTGCTGTGCTGGTGCAGACAGTGGCACCCGACATGCCTGCGTTGTCGATTTAACCCGGGCACTCTTTGGGCGTGCGCAGCACACAGAAACACCTAGATTGCAGATAAGCGCCTTTTCCCATTGACCGCGACGAACAGAGAAGATGCACAAGCTTCTTGCCATTGCGGCCGAACGGAAGGAGATATTTGCTCAAAGCTTGCTGTGCTGGTGCAGACAGTGGCACCCGACATGCCTGCGTTGTCGTTTTCACCCGGGCACTCTTTGGGCGGGCGCAGCACGCAGAAACACCTAGATTGCAGATAAGCGCCTTTTCCCATTGACCGCGACGAACAGACAAGATGCACAAGCTTCTTGCCATTGCGGCCGAACGGAAGGAGATATTTGCTCAAAACTTGCTGTGCTGGTGCAGACAGTGGCACCCGACATGCCTGCGTTGTCGTTTTCACCCGGGCACTCTTTGGGCGGGCGCAGCACGCAGAAACACCTAGATTGCAGATAAGCGCCTTTTCCCATTGACCGCGACGAACAGACAAGATGCACAAGCTTCTTGCCATTGCGGCCGAACGGAAGGAGATATTTGCTCAAAACTTGCTGTGCTGGTGCAGACAGTGGCACCCGACATGCCTGCGTTGTCGTTTTCACCCGGGCACTCTTTGGGCGGGCGCAGCACGCAGAAACACCTAGATTGCAGATAAGCGCCTTTTCCCATTGACCGCGACGAACAGAGAAGATGCACAAGCTTCTTGCCATTGCGGCCGAACGGAAGGAGATATTTGCTCAAAACTTGCTGTGCTGGTGCAGACAGTGGCACCCGACATGCCTGCGTTGTCGTTTTCACCCGGGCACTCTTTGGGCGGGCGCAGCACGCAGAAACACCTAGATTGCAGATAAGCGCCTTTTCCCATTGACCGCGACGAACAGAGAGGATGCACAAGCTTCTTGCCATTGCGGCCGAATGGAAGGCGATATTTGCTCAAAAATTGCTGTGCTGGTGCAGACAGGGGCACCCGACATGCCTGCGTTGTCGTTTTCACCCGGGCACTCTTTGGGCGGGCGCAGCACGCAGAAACACCTAGATTGCAGATAAGCGCCTTTTCCCATTGACCGCGACGAACAGAGAGGATGCACAAGCTTCTTGCCATTGCGGCCGAACGGAAGGAGATATTTGCTCAAAACTTGCTGTGCTGGTGCAGACAGTGGCACCCGACATGCCTGCGTTGTCGTTTTCACCCGGGCACTCTTTGGGCGGGCGCAGCACGCAGAAACACCTAGATTGCAGATAAGCGCCTTTTCCCATTGACCGCGACGAACAGAGAAGATGCACAAGCTTCTTGCCATTGCGGTCGAACGGAAGGAGATATTTGCTCAAAACTTACTGTGCTGGTGCAGACAGTGGCACCCGACATGCCTGCGTTGTCGTTTTCACCCGGGCACTCTTTGGGCGGGCGCAGCACGCAGAAACACCTAGATTGCAGATAAGCGCCTTTTCCCATTGACCGCGACGAACAGAGAAGATGCACAAGCTTCTTGCCATTGCGGCCGAACGGAAGGAGATATTTGCTCAAAACTTGCTGTGCTGGTGCAGACAGTGGCACCCGACATGCCTGCGTTGTCGTTTTCACCCGGGCACTCTTTGGGCGGGCGCAGCACGCAGAAACACCTAGATTGCAGATAAGCGCCTTTTCCCATTGACCGCGACGAACAGAGAAGATGCACAAGCTTCTTGCCATTGCGGTCGAACGGAAGGAGATATTTGCTCAAAACTTACTGTGCTGGTGCAGACAGTGGCACCCGACATGCCTGCGTTGTCGTTTTCACCCGGGCACTCTTTGGGCGGGCGCAGCACGCAGAAACACCTAGATTGCAGATAAGCGCCTTTTCCCATTGACCGCGACGAACAGAGAAGATGCACAAGCTTCTTGCCATTGCGGCCGAACGGAAGGAGATATTTGCTCAAAACTTGCTGTGCTGGTGCAGACAGTGGCACCCGACATGCCTGCGTTGTCGTTTTCACCCGGGCACTCTTTGGGCGGGCGCAGCACGCAGAAACACCTAGATTGCAGATAAGCGCCTTTTCCCATTGACCGCGACGAACAGAGAAGATGCACAAGCTTCTTGCCATTGCGGCCGAACGGAAGGAGATATTTGCTCAAAACTTGCTGTGCTGGTGCAGACAGTGGCACCCGACATGCCTGCGTTGTCGTTTTCACCCGGGCACTCTTTGGGCGGGCGCAGCACGCAGAAACACCTAGATTGCAGATAAGCGCCTTTTCCCATTGACCGCGACGAACAGAGAGGATGCACAAGCTTCTTGCCATTGCGGCCGAACGGAAGGAGATATTTGCTCAAAACGTGCTGTGCTGGTGCAGACAGTGGCACCCGACATGCCTGCGTTGTCGTTTTCACCCGGGCACTCTTTGGGCGGGCGCAGCACGCAGAAACACCTAGATTGCAGATAAGCTCCTTTTCCCATTGACCGCGACGAACAGAGAAGATGCACAAGCTTCTTGCCATTGCGGCCGAACGGAAGGAGATATTTGCTCAAAACTTGCTGTGCTGGTGCAGACAGTGGCACCCGACATGCCTGCGTTGTCGTTTTCACCCGGGCACTCTTTGGGCGGGCGCAGCACGCAGAAACACCTAGATTGCAGATAAGCGCCTTTTCCCATTGACCGCGACGAACAGAGAAGATGCACAAGCTTCTTGCCATTGCGGCCGAACTGAAGGAGATATTTGCTCAAAACTTGCTGTGCTGGTGCAGACAGTGGCACCCGACATGCCTGCGTTGTCGTTTTCACCCGGGCACTCTTTGGGCGGGCGCAGCACGCAGAAACACCTAGATTGCAGATAAGCGCCTTTTCCCATTGACCGCGACGAACAGAGAGGATGCAAAAGCTTCTTGCCATTGCGGCCGAATGGAAGGAGATATTTGCTCAAAAATTGCTGTGCTGGTGAAGACAGGGGCACCCGACATGCCTGCGTTGTCGTTTTCACCCGGGCACTCTTTGGGCGGGCGCAGCACGCAGAAACACCTAGATTGCAGATAAGCGCCTTTTCCCATTGACCGCGACGAACAGACAAGATGCACAAGCTTCTTGCCATTGCGGCCGAACGGAAGGAGATATTTGCTCAAAACTTGCTGTGCTGGTGCAGACAGTGGCACCCGACATGCCTGCGTTGTCGTTTTCACCCGGGCACTCTTTGGGCGGGCTTAGCACGCAGAAACACCTAGATTGCAGATAAGCGCCTTTTCCCATTGACCGTGACGAACAGAGAGGATGCACAAGCTTCTTGCCATTGCGGCCGAACGGAAGGAGATATTTGCTCAAAACTTGCTGTGCTGGTGCAGACAGTGGCACCCGACATGCCTGAGTTGTCGTTTTCACCCGGGCACTCTTTGGGCGGGCGCAGCACGCAGAAACACCTAGATTGCAGATAAGCGCCTTTTCCCATTGACCGCGACGAACAGAGAAGATGCACAAGCTTCTTTCCATTGCGGCCGAACGGAAGGAGATATTTGCTCAAAACTTGCTGTGCTGGTGCAGACAGTGGCACCCGACATGCCTGCGTTGTCGTTTTCACCCGGGCACTCTTTGGGCGGGCGCAGCACGCAGAAACACCTAGATTGCAGATAAGCGCCTTTTCCCATTGACCGCGACGAACAGAGAAGATGCACAAGCTTCTTGCCATTGCGGCCGAACGGAAGGAGATATTTGCTCAAAACTTGCTGTGCTGGTGCAGACAGTGGCACCCGACATGCCTGCGTTGTCGTTTTCACCCGGGCACTCTTTGGGCGGGCGCAGCACGCAGAAACACCTAGATTGCAGATAAGCGCCTTTTCCCATTGACCGCGACGAACAGAGAAGATGCACAAGCTTCTTGCCAATGCGGCCGAATGGAAGGAGATATTTGCTCAAAACTTGCTGTGCTGGTGCAGACAGGGGCACCCGACATGCCTGCGTTGTCGTTTTCACCCGGGCACTCTTTGGGCGGGCGCAGCACGCAGAAACACCTAGATTGCAGATAAGCGCCTTTTCCCATTGACCGCGACGAACAGACAAGATGCACAAGCTTCTTGCCATTGCGGCCGAACGGAAGGAGATATTTGCTCAAAACTTGCTGTGCTGGTGCAGACAGTGGCACCCGACATGCCTGCGTTGTCGTTTTCACCCGGGCACTCTTTGGGCGGGCGCAGCACGCAGAAACACCTAGATTGCAGATAAGCGCCTTTTCCCATTGACCGCGACGAACAGAGAGGATGCACAAGCTTCTTGCCATTGCGGCCGAACGGAAGGAGATATTTGCTCAAAACTTGCTGTGCTGGTGCAGACAGTGGCACCCGACATGCCTGCGTTGTCGTTTTCACCCGGGCACTCTTTGGGCGGGCGCAGCACGCAGAAACACCTAGATTGCAGATAAGCGCCTTTTCTCATTGACCGCGACGAACAGAGAAGATGCACAAGCTTCTTGCCATTGCGGCCGAACGGAAGGAGATATTTGCTCAAAACTTGCTGTGCTGGTGCAGACAGTGGCACCCGACATGCCTGCGTTGTCGTTTTCACCCGGGCACTCTTTGGGCGGGCGCAGCACGCAGAAACACCTAGATTGCAGATAAGCGCCTTTTCCCATTGACCGCGACGAACAGAGAAGATGCACAAGCTTCTTGCCAATGCGGCCGAACGGAAGGAGATATTTGCTCAAAACTTGCTGTGCTGGTGCAGACAGGGGCACCCGACATGCCTGCGTTGTCGTTTTCACCCGGGCACTCTTTGGGCGGGCGCAGCACGCAGAAACACCTAGATTGCAGATAAGCGCCTTTTCCCATTGACCGCGACGAACAGACAAGATGCACAAGCTTCTTGCCATTGCGGCCGAACGGAAGGAGATATTTGCTCAAAACTTGCTGTGCTGGTGCAGACAGTGGCACCCGACATGCCTGCGTTGTCGTTTTCACCCGGGCACTCTTTGGGCGGGCGCAGCACGCAGAAACACCTAGATTGCAGATAAGCGCCTTTTCCCATTGACCGCGACGAACAGAGAGGATGCACAAGCTTCTTGCCATTGCGGCCGAACGGAAGGAGATATTTGCTCAAAACTTGCTGTGCTGGTGCAGACAGTGGCACCCGACATGCCTGCGTTGTCGTTTTCACCCGGGCACTCTTTGGGCGGGCGCAGCACGCAGAAACACCTAGATTGCAGATAAGCGCCTTTACCCATTGACCGCGACGAACAGAGAGGATGCACAAGCTTCTTGCCATTGCGGCCGAACGGAAGGAGATATTTGCTCAAAACTTGCTGTGCTGGTGCAGACAGTGGCACCCGACATGCCTGCGTTGTCGATTTAACCCGGGCACTCTTTGGGCGGGCGCAGCACGCAGAAACACCTAGATTGCAGATAAGCGCCTTTTCCCATTGACCGCGACGAACAGAGAGGATGCACAAGCTTCTTGCCATTGCGGCCGAACGGAAGGAGATATTTGCTCAAAACTTGCTGTGCTGGTGCAGACAGTGGCACCCGACATGCCTGCGTTGTCGTTTTCACCCGGGCACTCTTTGGGCGGGCGCAGCATGCAGAAACACCTAGATTGCAGATAAGCGCCTTTTCCCATTGACCGCGACGAACAGACAAGATGCACAAGCTTCTTGCCATTGCGGCCGAACGGAAGGAGATATTTGCTCAAAACTTGCTGTGCTGGTGCAGACAGTGGCACCCGACATGACTGCGTTGTCGTTTTCACCCGGGCACTCTTTGGGCGGGCGCAGCACGCAGAAACACCTAGATTGCAGATAAGCGCCTTTTCCCATTGACCGCGACGAACATAGAAGATGCACAAGCTTCTTGCCATTGCGGCCGAACGGAAGGAGATATTTGCTCAAAACTTGCTGTGCTGATGCAGACAGTGGCACCCGACATGCCTGCGTTGTCGTTTTCACCCGGGCACTCTTTGGGCGGGCGCAGCACGCAGAAACACCTAGATTGCAGATAAGCGCCTTTTCCCATTGACCGCGACGAACAGAGAAGATGCACAAGCTTCTTGCCATTGCGGCCGAACGGAAGGAGATATTTGCTCAAAACTTGCTGTGCTGGTGCAGACAGTGGCACCCGACATGCCTGCGTTGTCGTTTTCACCCGGGCACTCTTTGGGCGGGCGCAGCACGCAGAAACACCTAGATTGCAGATAAGCGCCTTTTCCCATTGACCGCGACGAACAGAGAAGATGCACAAGCTTCTTGCCATTGCGGCCGAACGGAAGGAGATATTTGCTCAAAACTTGCTGTGCTGGTGCAGACAGTGGCACCCGACATGCCTGCGTTGTCGTTTTCACCCGGGCACTCTTTGGGCGGGCGCAGCACGCAGAAACACCTAGATTGCAGATAAGCGCCTTTTCCCTTTGACCGCGACGAACAGAGAGGATGCACAAGCTTCTTGCCATTGCGGCCGAACGGAAGGAGCTATTTGCTCAAAACTTGCTGTGCTGGTGCAGACAGTGGCACCCGACATGCCTGCGTTGTCGTTTTCACCCGGGCACTCTTTGGGCGGGCGCAGCACGCAGAAACACCTAGATTGCAGATAAGCGCCTTTTCCCATTGACCGCGACGAACAGAGAGGATGCACAAGCTTCTTGCCATTGCGGCCGAACGGAAGGAGATATTTGCTCAAAACTTGCTGTGCTGGTGCAGACAGTGGCACCCGACATGCCTGCGTTGTCGTTTTCACCCGGGCACTCTTTGGGCGGGCGCAGCACGCAGAAACACCTAGATTGCAGATAAGCGCCTTTTCCCATTGACCGCGACGAACAGAGAAGATGCACAAGCTTCTTGCCATTGCGGCCGAACTGAAGGAGATATTTGCTCAAAACTTGCTGTGCTGGTGCAGACAGTGGCACTCGACATGCCTGCGTTGTCGTTTTCACCCGGGCACTCTTTGGGCGGGCGCAGCACGCAGAAACACCTAGATTGCAGATAAGCGCCTTTTCCCATTGACCGCGACGAACAGACAAGATGCACAAGCTTCTTGCCATTGCGGCCGAACGGAATTAGATATTTGCTCAAAACTTGCTGTGCTGGTGCAGACAGTGGCACCCGACATGCCTGCGTTGTCGTTTTCACCCGGGCACTCTTTGGGCGGGCGCAGCACGCAGAAACACCTAGATTGCAGATAAGCGCCTTTTCCCATTGACCGCGACGAACAGACATGATGCACAAGCTTCTTGCCATTGCGGCCGAACGGAAGGAGATATTTGCTCAAAACTTGCTGTGCTGGTGCAGACAGTGGCACCCGACATGCCTGCGTTGTCGTTTTCACCCGGGCACTCTTTGGGCGGGCGCAGCACGCAGAAACACCTAGATTGCAGATAAGCGCCTTTTCTCATTGACCGCGACGAACAGAGAAGATGCACAAGCTTCTTACCATTGAGGCCGAACGGAAGGAGATATTTGCTCAAAACTTGCTGTGCTGGTGCAGACAGTGGCACCCGACATGCCTGCGTTGTCGTTTTCACCCGGGCACTCTTTGGGCGGGCGCAGCACGCAGAAACACCTAGATTGCAGATAAGCGCCTTTTCTCATTGACCGCGACGAACAGAGAAGATGCACAAGCTTCTTACCATTGAGGCCGAACGGAAGGAGATATTTGCTCAAAACTTGCTGTGCTGGTGCAGACAGTGGCACCCGACATGCCTGCGTTGTCGTTTTCACCCGGGCACTCTTTGGGCGGGCGCAGCACGCAGAAACACCTAGATTGCAGATAAGCGCCTTTTCCCATTGACCGCGACGAACAGAGAAGATGCACAAGCTTCTTGCCAATGCGGCCGAACGGAAGGAGATATTTGCTCAAAACTTGCTGTGCTGGTGCAGACAGGGGCACCCGACATGCCTGCGTTGTCGTTTTCACCCGGGCACTCTTTGGGCGGGCGCAGCACGCAGAAACACCTAGATTGCAGATAAGCGCCTTTTCCCATTGACCGCGACGAACAGACAAGATGCACAAGCTTCTTGCCATTGCGGCCGAACGGAAGGAGATATTTGCTCAAAACTTGCTGTGCTGGTGCAGACAGTGGCACCCGACATGCCTGCGTTGTCGTTTTCACCCGGGCACTCTTTGGGCGGGCGCAGCCCGCAGAAACACCTAGATTGCAGATAAGCGCCTTTTCCCATTGACCGCGACGAACAGACAAGATGCACAAGCTTCTTGCCATTGCGGCCGAACGGAAGGAGATATTTGCTCAAAACTTGCTGTGCTGGTGCAGACAGTGGCACCCGACATGCCTGCGTTGTCGTTTTCACCCGGGCACTCTTTGGGCGGGCGCAGCACGCAGAAACACCTAGATTGCAGATAAGCGCCTTTTCCCATTGACCGCGACGAACAGAGAAGATGCACAAGCTTCTTGCCATTGCGGCCGAAAGGAAGGAGATATTTGCTCAAAACTTGCTGTGCTGGTGCAGACAGGGGCACCCGACATGCCTGCGTTGTCGTTTTCACCCGGGCACTCTTTGGGCGGGCGCAGCACGCAGAAACACCTAGATTGCAGATAAGCGCCTTTTCCCATTGACCGCGACGAACAGACAAGATGCACAAGCTTCTTGCCATTGCGGCCGAACGGAAGGAGATATTTGCTCAAAACTTGCTGTGCTGGTGCAGACAGTGGCACCCGACATGCCTGCGTTGTCGTTTTCACCAGGGCACTCTTTGGGTCGGCGCAGCACGCAGAAACACCTAGATTGCAGATAAGCGCCTTTTCCCATTGACCGCGACGAACAGAGAGGATGCACAAGCTTCTTGCCATTGCGGCCGAATGGAAGGAGATATTTGCTCAAAAATTGCTGTGCTGGTGCAGACAGGGGCACCCGACATGCCTGCGTTGTCGTTTTCACCCGGGCACTCTTTGGGCGGGCGCAGCACGCAGAAACACCTAGATTGCAGATAAGCGCCTTTTCCCATTGACCGCGACGAACAGACAAGATGCACAAGCTTCTTGCCATTGCGGCCGAACGGAAGGAGATATTTGCTCAAAACTTGCTGTGCTGGTGCAGACAGTGGCACCCGACATGCCTGCGTTGTCGTTTTCACCCGGGCACTCTTTGGGCGGGCTTAGCACGCAGAAACACCTAGATTGCAGATAAGCGCCTTTTCCCATTGACCGTGACGAACAGAGAGGATGCACAAGCTTCTTGCCATTGCGGCCGAACGGAAGGAGATATTTGCTCAAAACTTGCTGTGCTGGTGCAGACAGTGGCACCCGACATGCCTGCGTTGTCGTTTTCACCCGGGCACTCTTTGGGCGGGCGCAGCACGCAGAAACACCTAGATTGCAGATAAGCGCCTTTTCCCATTGACCGCGACGAACAGAGAAGATGCACAAGCTTCTTTCCATTGCGGCCGAACGGAAGGAGATATTTGCTCAAAACTTGCTGTGCTGGTGCAGACAGTGGCACCCGACATGCCTGCGTTGTCGTTTTCACCCGGGCACTCTTTGGGCGGGCGCAGCACGCAGAAACACCTAGATTGCAGATAAGCGCCTTTTCCCATTGACCGCGACGAACATAGAAGATGCACAAGCTTCTTGCCATTGCGGCCGAACGGAAGGAGATATTTGCTCAAAACTTGCTGTGCTGATGCAGACAGTGGCACCCGACATGCCTGCGTTGTCGTTTTCACCCGGGCACTCTTTGGGCGGGCGCAGCACGCAGAAACACCTAGATTGCAGATAAGCGCCTTTTCCCATTGACCGCGACGAACAGAGAAGATGCACAAGCTTCTTGCCATTGCGGCCGAACGGAAGGAGATATTTGCTCAAAACTTGCTGTGCTGGTGCAGACAGTGGCACCCGACATGCCTGCGTTGTCGTTTTCACCCGGGCACTCTTTGGGCG
Organism: Hyla sarda; assembly: GCF_029499605.1. Lineage (NCBI taxonomy): Eukaryota > Metazoa > Chordata > Amphibia > Anura > Hylidae > Hyla > Hyla sarda. The sequence goes on from NW_026610758.1 coordinate 36,841, forward strand.
GGCGCAGCACGCAGAAACACCTAGATTGCAGATAAGCGCCTTTTCCCATTGACCGCGACGAACAGAGAAGATGCACAAGCTTCTTGCCTATGCGGCCGAATGGAAGGAGATATTTGCTCAAAACTTGCTGTGCTGGTGCAGACAGGGGCACCCGACATGCCTGCGTTGTCGTTTTCACCCGGGCACTCTTTGGGCGGGCGCAGCACGCAGAAACACCTAGATTGCAGATAAGCGCCTTTTCTCATTGACCGCGACGAACATAGAAGATGCACAAGCTTCTTGCCATTGCGGCCGAACGGAAGGAGATATTTGCTCAAAACTTGCTGTGCTGATGCAGACAGTGGCACCCGACATGCCTGCGTTGTCGTTTTCACCCGGGCACTCTTTGGGCGGGCGCAGCACGCAGAAACACCTAGATTGCAGATAAGCGCCTTTTCCCATTGACCGCGACGAACAGACATGATGCACAAGCTTCTTGCCATTGCGGCCGAACGGAAGGAGATATTTGCTCAAAACTTGCTGTGCTGGTGCAGACAGTGGCACCCGACATGCCTGCGTTGTCGTTTTCACCCGGGCACTCTTTGGGCGGGCGCAGCACGCAGAAACACCTAGATTGCAGATAAGCGCCTTTTCTCATTGACCGCGACGAACAGAGAAGATGCACAAGCTTCTTACCATTGAGGCCGAACGGAAGGAGATATTTGCTCAAAACTTGCTGTGCTGGTGCAGACAGTGGCACCCGACATGCCTGCGTTGTCGTTTTCACCCGGGCACTCTTTGGGCGGGCGCAGCACGCAGAAACACCTAGATTGCAGATAAGCGCCTTTTCTCATTGACCGCGACGAACAGAGAAGATGCACAAGCTTCTTACCATTGAGGCCGAACGGAAGGAGATATTTGCTCAAAACTTGCTGTGCTGGTGCAGACAGTGGCACCCGACATGCCTGCGTTGTCGATTTAACCCGGGCACTCTTTGGGCGTGCGCAGCACACAGAAACACCTAGATTGCAGATAAGCGCCTTTTCCCATTGACCGCGACGAACAGAGAAGATGCACAAGCTTCTTGCCATTGCGGCCGAACGGAAGGAGATATTTGCTCAAAGCTTGCTGTGCTGGTGCAGACAGTGGCACCCGACATGCCTGCGTTGTCGTTTTCACCCGGGCACTCTTTGGGCGGGCGCAGCACGCAGAAACACCTAGATTGCAGATAAGCGCCTTTTCCCATTGACCGCGACGAACAGACAAGATGCACAAGCTTCTTGCCATTGCGGCCGAACGGAAGGAGATATTTGCTCAAAACTTGCTGTGCTGGTGCAGACAGTGGCACCCGACATGCCTGCGTTGTCGTTTTCACCCGGGCACTCTTTGGGCGGGCGCAGCACGCAGAAACACCTAGATTGCAGATAAGCGCCTTTTCCCATTGACCGCGACGAACAGACAAGATGCACAAGCTTCTTGCCATTGCGGCCGAACGGAAGGAGATATTTGCTCAAAACTTGCTGTGCTGGTGCAGACAGTGGCACCCGACATGCCTGCGTTGTCGTTTTCACCCGGGCACTCTTTGGGCGGGCGCAGCACGCAGAAACACCTAGATTGCAGATAAGCGCCTTTTCCCATTGACCGCGACGAACAGAGAAGATGCACAAGCTTCTTGCCATTGCGGCCGAACGGAAGGAGATATTTGCTCAAAACTTGCTGTGCTGGTGCAGACAGTGGCACCCGACATGCCTGCGTTGTCGTTTTCACCCGGGCACTCTTTGGGCGGGCGCAGCACGCAGAAACACCTAGATTGCAGATAAGCGCCTTTTCCCATTGACCGCGACGAACAGAGAGGATGCACAAGCTTCTTGCCATTGCGGCCGAATGGAAGGCGATATTTGCTCAAAAATTGCTGTGCTGGTGCAGACAGGGGCACCCGACATGCCTGCGTTGTCGTTTTCACCCGGGCACTCTTTGGGCGGGCGCAGCACGCAGAAACACCTAGATTGCAGATAAGCGCCTTTTCCCATTGACCGCGACGAACAGAGAGGATGCACAAGCTTCTTGCCATTGCGGCCGAACGGAAGGAGATATTTGCTCAAAACTTGCTGTGCTGGTGCAGACAGTGGCACCCGACATGCCTGCGTTGTCGTTTTCACCCGGGCACTCTTTGGGCGGGCGCAGCACGCAGAAACACCTAGATTGCAGATAAGCGCCTTTTCCCATTGACCGCGACGAACAGAGAAGATGCACAAGCTTCTTGCCATTGCGGTCGAACGGAAGGAGATATTTGCTCAAAACTTACTGTGCTGGTGCAGACAGTGGCACCCGACATGCCTGCGTTGTCGTTTTCACCCGGGCACTCTTTGGGCGGGCGCAGCACGCAGAAACACCTAGATTGCAGATAAGCGCCTTTTCCCATTGACCGCGACGAACAGAGAAGATGCACAAGCTTCTTGCCATTGCGGCCGAACGGAAGGAGATATTTGCTCAAAACTTGCTGTGCTGGTGCAGACAGTGGCACCCGACATGCCTGCGTTGTCGTTTTCACCCGGGCACTCTTTGGGCGGGCGCAGCACGCAGAAACACCTAGATTGCAGATAAGCGCCTTTTCCCATTGACCGCGACGAACAGAGAAGATGCACAAGCTTCTTGCCATTGCGGTCGAACGGAAGGAGATATTTGCTCAAAACTTACTGTGCTGGTGCAGACAGTGGCACCCGACATGCCTGCGTTGTCGTTTTCACCCGGGCACTCTTTGGGCGGGCGCAGCACGCAGAAACACCTAGATTGCAGATAAGCGCCTTTTCCCATTGACCGCGACGAACAGAGAAGATGCACAAGCTTCTTGCCATTGCGGCCGAACGGAAGGAGATATTTGCTCAAAACTTGCTGTGCTGGTGCAGACAGTGGCACCCGACATGCCTGCGTTGTCGTTTTCACCCGGGCACTCTTTGGGCGGGCGCAGCACGCAGAAACACCTAGATTGCAGATAAGCGCCTTTTCCCATTGACCGCGACGAACAGAGAAGATGCACAAGCTTCTTGCCATTGCGGCCGAACGGAAGGAGATATTTGCTCAAAACTTGCTGTGCTGGTGCAGACAGTGGCACCCGACATGCCTGCGTTGTCGTTTTCACCCGGGCACTCTTTGGGCGGGCGCAGCACGCAGAAACACCTAGATTGCAGATAAGCGCCTTTTCCCATTGACCGCGACGAACAGAGAGGATGCACAAGCTTCTTGCCATTGCGGCCGAACGGAAGGAGATATTTGCTCAAAACGTGCTGTGCTGGTGCAGACAGTGGCACCCGACATGCCTGCGTTGTCGTTTTCACCCGGGCACTCTTTGGGCGGGCGCAGCACGCAGAAACACCTAGATTGCAGATAAGCTCCTTTTCCCATTGACCGCGACGAACAGAGAAGATGCACAAGCTTCTTGCCATTGCGGCCGAACGGAAGGAGATATTTGCTCAAAACTTGCTGTGCTGGTGCAGACAGTGGCACCCGACATGCCTGCGTTGTCGTTTTCACCCGGGCACTCTTTGGGCGGGCGCAGCACGCAGAAACACCTAGATTGCAGATAAGCGCCTTTTCCCATTGACCGCGACGAACAGAGAAGATGCACAAGCTTCTTGCCATTGCGGCCGAACTGAAGGAGATATTTGCTCAAAACTTGCTGTGCTGGTGCAGACAGTGGCACCCGACATGCCTGCGTTGTCGTTTTCACCCGGGCACTCTTTGGGCGGGCGCAGCACGCAGAAACACCTAGATTGCAGATAAGCGCCTTTTCCCATTGACCGCGACGAACAGAGAGGATGCAAAAGCTTCTTGCCATTGCGGCCGAATGGAAGGAGATATTTGCTCAAAAATTGCTGTGCTGGTGAAGACAGGGGCACCCGACATGCCTGCGTTGTCGTTTTCACCCGGGCACTCTTTGGGCGGGCGCAGCACGCAGAAACACCTAGATTGCAGATAAGCGCCTTTTCCCATTGACCGCGACGAACAGACAAGATGCACAAGCTTCTTGCCATTGCGGCCGAACGGAAGGAGATATTTGCTCAAAACTTGCTGTGCTGGTGCAGACAGTGGCACCCGACATGCCTGCGTTGTCGTTTTCACCCGGGCACTCTTTGGGCGGGCTTAGCACGCAGAAACACCTAGATTGCAGATAAGCGCCTTTTCCCATTGACCGTGACGAACAGAGAGGATGCACAAGCTTCTTGCCATTGCGGCCGAACGGAAGGAGATATTTGCTCAAAACTTGCTGTGCTGGTGCAGACAGTGGCACCCGACATGCCTGAGTTGTCGTTTTCACCCGGGCACTCTTTGGGCGGGCGCAGCACGCAGAAACACCTAGATTGCAGATAAGCGCCTTTTCCCATTGACCGCGACGAACAGAGAAGATGCACAAGCTTCTTTCCATTGCGGCCGAACGGAAGGAGATATTTGCTCAAAACTTGCTGTGCTGGTGCAGACAGTGGCACCCGACATGCCTGCGTTGTCGTTTTCACCCGGGCACTCTTTGGGCGGGCGCAGCACGCAGAAACACCTAGATTGCAGATAAGCGCCTTTTCCCATTGACCGCGACGAACATAGAAGATGCACAAGCTTCTTGCCATTGCGGCCGAACGGAAGGAGATATTTGCTCAAAACTTGCTGTGCTGATGCAGACAGTGGCACCCGACATGCCTGCGTTGTCGTTTTCACCCGGGCACTCTTTGGGCGGGCGCAGCACGCAGAAACACCTAGATTGCAGATAAGCGCCTTTTCCCATTGACCGCGACGAACAGAGAAGATGCACAAGCTTCTTGCCATTGCGGCCGAACGGAAGGAGATATTTGCTCAAAACTTGCTGTGCTGGTGCAGACAGTGGCACCCGACATGCCTGCGTTGTCGTTTTCACCCGGGCACTCTTTGGGCGGGCGCAGCACGCAGAAACACCTAGATTGCAGATAAGCGCCTTTTCCCATTGACCGCGACGAACAGAGAAGATGCACAAGCTTCTTGCCAATGCGGCCGAATGGAAGGAGATATTTGCTCAAAACTTGCTGTGCTGGTGCAGACAGGGGCACCCGACATGCCTGCGTTGTCGTTTTCACCCGGGCACTCTTTGGGCGGGCGCAGCACGCAGAAACACCTAGATTGCAGATAAGCGCCTTTTCCCATTGACCGCGACGAACAGACAAGATGCACAAGCTTCTTGCCATTGCGGCCGAACGGAAGGAGATATTTGCTCAAAACTTGCTGTGCTGGTGCAGACAGTGGCACCCGACATGCCTGCGTTGTCGTTTTCACCCGGGCACTCTTTGGGCGGGCGCAGCACGCAGAAACACCTAGATTGCAGATAAGCGCCTTTTCCCATTGACCGCGACGAACAGAGAGGATGCACAAGCTTCTTGCCATTGCGGCCGAACGGAAGGAGATATTTGCTCAAAACTTGCTGTGCTGGTGCAGACAGTGGCACCCGACATGCCTGCGTTGTCGTTTTCACCCGGGCACTCTTTGGGCGGGCGCAGCACGCAGAAACACCTAGATTGCAGATAAGCGCCTTTTCTCATTGACCGCGACGAACAGAGAAGATGCACAAGCTTCTTGCCATTGCGGCCGAACGGAAGGAGATATTTGCTCAAAACTTGCTGTGCTGGTGCAGACAGTGGCACCCGACATGCCTGCGTTGTCGTTTTCACCCGGGCACTCTTTGGGCGGGCGCAGCACGCAGAAACACCTAGATTGCAGATAAGCGCCTTTTCCCATTGACCGCGACGAACAGAGAAGATGCACAAGCTTCTTGCCAATGCGGCCGAACGGAAGGAGATATTTGCTCAAAACTTGCTGTGCTGGTGCAGACAGGGGCACCCGACATGCCTGCGTTGTCGTTTTCACCCGGGCACTCTTTGGGCGGGCGCAGCACGCAGAAACACCTAGATTGCAGATAAGCGCCTTTTCCCATTGACCGCGACGAACAGACAAGATGCACAAGCTTCTTGCCATTGCGGCCGAACGGAAGGAGATATTTGCTCAAAACTTGCTGTGCTGGTGCAGACAGTGGCACCCGACATGCCTGCGTTGTCGTTTTCACCCGGGCACTCTTTGGGCGGGCGCAGCACGCAGAAACACCTAGATTGCAGATAAGCGCCTTTTCCCATTGACCGCGACGAACAGAGAGGATGCACAAGCTTCTTGCCATTGCGGCCGAACGGAAGGAGATATTTGCTCAAAACTTGCTGTGCTGGTGCAGACAGTGGCACCCGACATGCCTGCGTTGTCGTTTTCACCCGGGCACTCTTTGGGCGGGCGCAGCACGCAGAAACACCTAGATTGCAGATAAGCGCCTTTACCCATTGACCGCGACGAACAGAGAGGATGCACAAGCTTCTTGCCATTGCGGCCGAACGGAAGGAGATATTTGCTCAAAACTTGCTGTGCTGGTGCAGACAGTGGCACCCGACATGCCTGCGTTGTCGATTTAACCCGGGCACTCTTTGGGCGGGCGCAGCACGCAGAAACACCTAGATTGCAGATAAGCGCCTTTTCCCATTGACCGCGACGAACAGAGAGGATGCACAAGCTTCTTGCCATTGCGGCCGAACGGAAAGAGATATTTGCTCAAAACTTGCTGTGCTGGTGCAGACAGTGGCACCCGACATGCCTGCGTTGTCGTTTTCACCCGGGCACTCTTTGGGCGGGCGCAGCACGCAGAAACACCTAGATTGCAGATAAGCGCCTTTTCCCATTGACCGCGACGAACAGACAAGATGCACAAGCTTCTTGCCATTGCGGCCGAACGGAAGGAGATATTTGCTCAAAACTTGCTGTGCTGGTGCAGACAGTGGCACCCGACATGCCTGCGTTGTCGTTTTCACCCGGGCACTCTTTGGGCGGGCGCAGCACGCAGAAACACCTAGATTGCAGATAAGCGCCTTTTCTCATTGACCGCGACGAACAGAGAAGATGCACAAGCTTCTTACCATTGAGGCCGAACGGAAGGAGATATTTGCTCAAAACTTGCTGTGCTGGTGCAGACAGTGGCACCCGACATGCCTGCGTTGTCGATTTAACCCGGGCACTCTTTGGGCGTGCGCAGCACACAGAAACACCTAGATTGCAGATAAGCGCCTTTTCCCATTGACCGCGACGAACAGAGAAGATGCACAAGCTTCTTGCCATTGCGGCCGAACGGAAGGAGATATTTGCTCAAAACTTGCTGTGCTGGTGCAGACAGTGGCACCCGACATGCCTGCGTTGTCGTTTTCACCCGGGCACTCTTTGGGCGGGCGCAGCACGCAGAAACACCTAGATTGCAGATAAGCGCCTTTTCCCATTGACCGCGACGAACAGAGAAGATGCACAAGCTTCTTGCCATTGCGGCCGAACGGAATTAGATATTTGCTCAAAACTTGCTGTGCTGGTGCAGACAGTGGCACCCGACATGCCTGCGTTGTCGTTTTCACCCGGGCACTCTTTGGGCGGGCGCAGCACGCAGAAACACCTAGATTGCAGATAAGCGCCTTTTCCCATTGACCGCGACGAACAGACAAGATGCACAAGCTTCTTGCCATTGCGGCCGAATGGAAGGAGATATTTGCTCAAAAAATGCTGTGCTGGTGCAGACAGGGGCACCCGACATGCCTGCGTTGTCGTTTTCACCCGGGCACTCTTTGGGCGGGCGCAGCACGCAGAAACACCTAGATTGCAGATAAGCGCCTTTTCCCATTGACCGCGACGAACAGACAAGATGCACAATCTTCTTGCCATTGCGGCCGAACGGAAGGAGATATTTGCTCAAAACTTGCTGTGCTGGTGCAGACAGTGGCACCCGACATGCCTGCGTTGTCGTTTTCACCCGGGCACTCTTTGGGCGGGCGCAGCACGCAGAAACACCTAGATTGCAGATAAGCGCCTTTTCCCATTGACCGCGACGAACAGAGAGGATGCACAAGCTTCTTGCCATTGCGGCCGAATGGAAGGCGATATTTGCTCAAAAATTGCTGTGCTGGTGCAGACAGGGGCACCCGACATGCCTGCGTTGTCGTTTTCACCCGGGCACTCTTTGGGCGGGCGCAGCACGCAGAAACACCTAGATTGCAGATAAGCGCCTTTTCCCATTGACCGCGACGAACAGACAAGATTCACAAGCTTCTTGCCATTGCGGCCGAACGGAAGGAGATATTTGCTCAAAACTTGCTGTGCTGGTGCAGACAGTGGCACCCGACATGCCTGCGTTGTCGTTTTCACCCGGGCACTCTTTGGGCGGGCGCAGCACGCAGAAACACCTAGATTGCAGATAAGCGCCTTTTCCCATTGACCGCGACGAACAGAGAGGATGCACAAGCTTCTTGCCATTGCGGCCGAACGGAAGGAGATATTTGCTCAAAACTTGCTGTGCTGGTGCAGACAGTGGCACCCGACATGCCTGCGTTGTCGTTTTCACCCGGGCACTCTTTGGGCGGGCGCAGCACGCAGAAACACCTAGATTGCAGATAAGCGCCTTTTCTCATTGACCGCGACGAACAGAGAAGATGCACAAGCTTCTTACCATTGAGGCCGAACGGAAGGAGATATTTGCTCAAAACTTGCTGTGCTGGTGCAGACAGTGGCACCCGACATGCCTGCGTTGTCGATTTAACCCGGGCACTCTTTGGGCGTGCGCAGCACACAGAAACACCTAGATTGCAGATAAGCGCCTTTTCCCATTGACCGCGACGAACAGAGAAGATGCACAAGCTTCTTGCCATTGCGGCCGAACGGAAGGAGATATTTGCTCAAAACTTGCTGTGCTGGTGCAGACAGTGGCACCCGACATGCCTGCGTTGTCGTTTTCACCCGGGCACTCTTTGGGCGGGCGCAGCACGCAGAAACACCTAGATTGCAGATAAGCGCCTTTTCCCATTGACCGCGACGAACAGAGAAGATGCACAAGCTTCTTGCCATTGCGGCCGAACGGAATTAGATATTTGCTCAAAACTTGCTGTGCTGGTGCAGACAGTGGCACCCGACATGCCTGCGTTGTCGTTTTCACCCGGGCACTCTTTGGGCGGGCGCAGCACGCAGAAACACCTAGATTGCAGATAAGCGCCTTTTCCCATTGACCGCGACGAACAGACAAGATGCACAAGCTTCTTGCCATTGCGGCCGAATGGAAGGAGATATTTGCTCAAAAAATGCTGTGCTGGTGCAGACAGGGGCACCCGACATGCCTGCGTTGTCGTTTTCACCCGGGCACTCTTTGGGCGGGCGCAGCACGCAGAAACACCTAGATTGCAGATAAGCGCCTTTTCCCATTGACCGCGACGAACAGACAAGATGCACAATCTTCTTGCCATTGCGGCCGAACGGAAGGAGATATTTGCTCAAAACTTGCTGTGCTGGTGCAGACAGTGGCACCCGACATGCCTGCGTTGTCGTTTTCACCCGGGCACTCTTTGGGCGGGCGCAGCACGCAGAAACACCTAGATTGCAGATAAGCGCCTTTTCCCATTGACCGCGACGAACAGAGAGGATGCACAAGCTTCTTGCCATTGCGGCCGAATGGAAGGCGATATTTGCTCAAAAATTGCTGTGCTGGTGCAGACAGGGGCACCCGACATGCCTGCGTTGTCGTTTTCACCCGGGCACTCTTTGGGCGGGCGCAGCACGCAGAAACACCTAGATTGCAGATAAGCGCCTTTTCCCATTGACCGCGACGAACAGACAAGATGCACAAGCTTCTTGCCATTGCGGCCGAACGGAAGGAGATATTTGCTCAAAACTTGCTGTGCTGGTGCAGACAGTGGCACCCGACATGCCTGCGTTGTCGTTTTCACCCGGGCACTCTTTGGGCGGGCGCAGCACGCAGAAACACCTAGATTGCAGATAAGCGCCTTTTCCCATTGACCGCGACGAACAGAGAGGATGCACAAGCTTCTTGCCATTGCGGCCGAACGGAAGGAGATATTTGCTCAAAACTTGCTGTGCTGGTGCAGACAGTGGCACCCGACATGCCTGCGTTGTCGTTTTCACCCGGGCACTCTTTGGGCGGGCGCAGCACGCAGAAACACCTAGATTGCAGATAAGCGCCTTTTCCCATTGACCGCGACGAACAGAGAAGATGCACAAGCTTCTTGCCATTGCGGTCGAACGGAAGGAGATATTTGCTCAAAACTTACTGTGCTGGTGCAGACAGTGGCACCCGACATGCCTGCGTTGTCGTTTTCACCCGGGCACTCTTTGGGCGGGCGCAGCACGCAGAAACACCTAGATTGCAGATAAGCGCCTTTTCCCATTGACCGCGACGAACAGAGAAGATGCACAAGCTTCTTGCCATTGCGGCCGAACGGAAGGAGATATTTGCTCAAAACTTGCTGTGCTGGTGCAGACAGTGGCACCCGACATGCCTGCGTTGTCGTTTTCACCCGGGCACTCTTTGGGCGGGCGCAGCACGCAGAAACACCTAGATTGCAGATAAGCGCCTTTTCCCATTGACCGCGACGAACAGAGAAGATGCACAAGCTTCTTGCCATTGCGGCCGAACGGAAGGAGATATTTGCTCAAAACTTGCTGTGCTGGTGCAGACAGTGGCACCCGACATGCCTGCGTTGTCGTTTTCACCCGAGCACTCTTTGGGCGGGCGCAGCACGCAGAAACACCTAGATTGCAGATAAGCGCCTTTTCCCATTGACCGCGACGAACAGAGAGGATGCACAAGCTTCTTGCCATTGCGGCCGAACGGAAGGAGATATTTGCTCAAAACTTGCTGTGCTGGTGCAGACAGTGGCACCCGACATGCCTGCGTTGTCGTTTTCACCCGGGCACTCTTTGGGCGGGCGCAGCACGCAGAAACACCTAGATTGCAGATAAGCTCCTTTTCCCATTGACCGCGACGAACAGAGAAGATGCACAAGCTTCTTGCCATTGCGGCCGAACGGAAGGAGATATTTGCTCAAAACTTGCTGTGCTGGTGCAGACAGTGGCACCCGACATGCCTGCGTTGTCGTTTTCACCCGGGCACTCTTTGGGCGGGCGCAGCACGCAGAAACACCTAGATTGCAGATAAGCGCCTTTTCCCATTGACCGCGACGAACAGAGAAGATGCACAAGCTTCTTGCCATTGCGGCCGAACTGAAGGAGATATTTGCTCAAAACTTGCTGTGCTGGTGCAGACAGTGGCACCCGACATGCCTGCGTTGTCGTTTTCACCCGGGCACTCTTTGGGCGGGCGCAGCACGCAGAAACACCTAGATTGCAGATAAGCGCCTTTTCCCATTGACCGCGACGAACAGAGAAGATGCACAAGCTTCTTGCCATTGCGGCCGAACGGAATTAGATATTTGCTCAAAACTTGCTGTGCTGGTGCAGACAGTGGCACCCGACATGCCTGCGTTGTCGTTTTCACCCGGGCACTCTTTGGGCGGGCGCAGCACGCAGAAACACCTAGATTGCAGATAAGCGCCTTTTCCCATTGACCGCGACGAACAGACAAGATGCACAAGCTTCTTGCCATTGCGGCCGAATGGAAGGAGATATTTGCTCAAAAATTGCTGTGCTGGTGCAGACAGGGGCACCCGACATGCCTGCGTTGTCGTTTTCACCCGGGCACTCTTTGGGCGGGCGCAGCACGCAGAAACACCTAGATTGCAGATAAGCGCCTTTTCCCATTGACCGCGACGAACAGACAAGATGCACAAGCTTCTTGCCATTGCGGCCGAACGGAAGGAGATATTTGCTCAAAACTTGCTGTGCTGGTGCAGACAGTGGCACCCGACATGCCTGCGTTGTCGTTTTCACCCGGGCACTCTTTGGGCGGGCGCAGCACGCAGAAACACCTAGATTGCAGATAAGCGCCTTTTCTCATTGACCGCGACGAACAGAGAAGATGCACAAGCTTCTTACCATTGAGGCCGAACGGAAGGAGATATTTGCTCAAAACTTGCTGTGCTGGTGCAGACAGTGGCACCCGACATGCCTGCGTTGTCGTTTTCACCCGGGCACTCTTTGGGCGGGCGCAGCACGCAGAAACACCTAGATTGCAGATAAGCGCCTTTTCTCATTGACCGCGACGAACAGAGAAGATGCACAAGCTTCTTACCATTGAGGCCGAACGGAAGGAGATATTTGCTCAAAACTTGCTGTGCTGGTGCAGACAGTGGCACCCGACATGCCTGCGTTGTCGATTTAACCCGGGCACTCTTTGGGCGTGCGCAGCACACAGAAACACCTAGATTGCAGATAAGCGCCTTTTCCCATTGACCGCGACGAACAGAGAAGATGCACAAGCTTCTTGCCATTGCGGCCGAACGGAAGGAGATATTTGCTCAAAACTTGCTGTGCTGGTGCAGACAGTGGCACCCGACATGCCTGCGTTGTCGTTTTCACCCGGGCACTCTTTGGGCGGGCGCAGCACGCAGAAACACCTAGATTGCAGATAAGCGCCTTTTCCCATTGACCGCGACGAACAGAGAGGATGCACAAGCTTCTTGCCATTGCGGCCGAATGGAAGGAGATATTTGCTCAAAAATTGCTGTGCTGGTGCAGACAGGGGCACCCGACATGCCTGCGTTGTCGTTTTCACCCGGGCACTCTTTGGGCGGGCGCAGCACGCAGAAACACCTAGATTGCAGATAAGCGCCTTTTCCCATTGACCGCGACGAACAGACAAGATGCACAAGCTTCTTGCCATTGCGGCCGAACGGAAGGAGATATTTGCTCAAAACTTGCTGTGCTGGTGCAGACAGTGGCACCCGACATGCCTGCGTTGTCGTTTTCACCCGGGCACTCTTTGGGCGGGCGCAGCACGCAGAAACACCTAGATTGCAGATAAGCGCCTTTTCCCATTGACCGCGACGAACAGACAAGATGCACAAGCTTCTTGCCATTGCGGCCGAACGGAAGGAGATATTTGCTCAAAACTTGCTGTGCTGGTGCAGACAGTGGCACCCGACATGCCTGCGTTGTCGTTTTCACCCGGGCACTCTTTGGGCGGGCGCAGCACGCAGAAACACCTAGATTGCAGATAAGCGCCTTTTCCCATTGACCGCGACGAACAGAGAGGATGCACAAGCTTCTTGCCATTGCGGCCGAACGGAAGGAGATATTTGCTCAAAACTTGCTGTGCTGGTGCAGACAGTGGCACCCGACATGCCTGCGTTGTCGTTTTCACCCGGGCACTCTTTGGGCGGGCGCAGCACGCAGAAACACCTAGATTGCAGATAAGCGCCTTTTCCCATTGACCGCGACGAACAGAGAAGATGCACAAGCTTCTTGCCATTGCGGCCGAACGGAAGGAGATATTTGCTCAAAACTTGCTGTGCTGGTGCAGACAGTGGCACCCGACATGTCTGCGTTGTCGTTTTCACCCGGGCACTCTTTGGGCGGGCGCAGCACGCAGAAACACCTAGATTGCAGATAAGCGCCTTTTCCCATTGACGGCGACGAACAGAGAGGATGCACAAGCTTCTTGCCATTGCGGCCGAACGGAAGGAGATATTTGCTCAAAACTTGCTGTGCTGGTGCAGACAGTGGCACCCGACATGCCTGCGTTGTCGTTTTCACCCGAGCACTCTTTGGGCGGGCGCAGCACGCAGAAACACCTAGATTGCAGATAAGCGCCTTTTCTCATTGACCGCGACGAACAGAGAAGATGCACAAGCTTCTTACCATTGAGGCCGAACGGAAGGAGATATTTGCTCAAAACTTGCTGTGCTGGTGCAGACAGTGGCACCCGACATGCCTGCGTTGTCGTTTTCACCCGGGCACTCTTTGGGCGGGCGCAGCACGCAGAAACACCTAGATTGCAGATAAGCGCCTTTTCCCATTGACCGCGACGAACAGAGAGGATGCACAAGCTTCTTGCCATTGCGGCCGAATGGAAGGAGATATTTGCTCAAAAATTGCTGTGCTGGTGCAGACAGGGGCACCCGACATGCCTGCGTTGTCGTTTTCACCCGGGCACTCTTTGGGCGGGCGCAGCACGCAGAAACACCTAGATTGCAGATAAGCGCCTTTTCCCATTGACCGCGACGAACAGACAAGATGTACAAGCTTCTTGCCATTGCGGCCGAACGGAAGGAGATATTTGCTCAAAACTTGCTGTGCTGGTGCAGACAGTGGCACCCGACATGCCTGCGTTGTCGTTTTCACCCGGGCACTCTTTGGGCGGGCGCAGCACGCAGAAACACCTAGATTGCAGATAAGCACCTTTTCCCATTGACCGCGACGAACAGAGAGGATGCACAAGCTTCTTGCCATTGCGGCCGAATGGAAGGAGATATTTGCTCAAAAATTGCTGTGCTGGTGCAGACAGTGGCACCCGACATGCCTGCGTTGTCGTTTTCACCCGGGCACTCTTTGGGTGGGCGCAGCACGCAGAAACACCTAGATTGCAGATAAGCGCCTTTTCCCATTGACCGCGACGAACAGACAAGATGCACAAGCTTCTTGCCATTGCGGCCGAACGGAAGGAGATATTTGCTCAAAACTTGCTGTGCTGGTGCAGACAGTGGCACCCGACATGCCTACGTTGTCGTTTTCACCCGGGCACTCTTTGGGCGGGCGCAGCACGCAGAAACACCTAGATTGCAGATAAGCGCCTTTTCCCATTGACCGCGACGAACAGAGAGGATGCACAAGCTTCTTGCCATTGCGGCCGAACGGAAGGAGATATTTGCTCAAAACTTGCTGTGCTGGTGCAGACAGTGGCACCCGACATGCCTGCGTTGTCGTTTTCACCCGGGCACTCTTTGGGCGGGCGCAGCACGCAGAAACACCTAGATTGCAGATAAGCGCCTTTTCTCATTGACCGCGACGAACAGAGAAGATGCACAAGCTTCTTACCATTGAGGCCGAACGAAAGGAGATATTTGCTCAAAACTTGCTGTGCTGGTGCAGACAGTGGCACCCGACATGCCTGCGTTGTCGATTTAACCCGGGCACTCTTTGGGCGGGCGCAGCACGCAGAAACACCTAGATTGCAGATAAGCGCCTTTTCCCATTGACCGCGACGAACAGACAAGATGCACAAGCTTCTTGCCATTGCGGCCGAACGGAAGGAGATATTTGCTCAAAACTTGCTGTGCTGGTGCAGACAGTGGCACCCGACATGCCTGCGTTGTCGTTTTCACCCGGGCACTCTTTGGGCGGGCGCAGCACGCAGAAACACCTAGATTGCAGATAAGCGCCTTTTCCCATTGACCGCGACGAACAGAGAGGATGCACAATCTTCTTGCCATTGCGGCCGAACGGAAGGAGATATTTGCTCAAAACTTGCTGTGCTGGTGCAGACAGTGGCACCCGACATGCCTGCGTTGTCGTTTTCACCCGGGCACTCTTTGGGCGGGCGCAGCACGCAGAAACACCTAGATTGCAGATAAGCGCCTTTTCCCATTGACCGCGACGAACAGAGAAGATGCACAAGCTTCTTGCCATTGCGGCCGAACGGAATTAGATATTTGCTCAAAACTTGCTGTGCTGGTGCAGACAGTGGCACCCGACATGCCTGCGTTGTCGTTTTCACCCGGGCACTCTTTGGGCGGGCGCAGCACGCAGAAACACCTAGATTGCAGATAAGCGCCTTTTCCCATTGACCGCGACGAACAGAGAAGATGCACAAGCTTCTTGCCATTGCGGCCGAACGGAAGGAGATATTTGCTCAAAACTTGCTGTGCTGGTGCAGACAGTGGCACCCGACATGCCTGCGTTGTCGTTTTCACCCGGGCACTCTTTGGGCGGGCGCAGCACGCAGAAACACCTAGATTGCAGATAAGCGCCTTTTCCCATTGACCGCGACGAACAGAGAGGATGCACAAGCTTCTTGCCATTGCGGCCGAATGGAAGGAGATATTTGCTCAAAAATTGCTGTGCTGGTGCAGACAGGGGCACCCGACATGCCTGCATTGTCGTTTTCACCCGGGCACTCTTTGGGCGGGCGCAGCACGCAGAAACACCTAGATTGCAGATAAGCGCCTTTTCCCATTGACCGCGACGAACAGAGAAGATGCACAAGCTTCTTGCCATTGCGGCCGAACGGAAGGAGATATTTGCTCAAAACTTGCTGTGCTGGTGCAGACAGTGGCACCCGACATGCCTGCGTTGTCGTTTTCACCCGGGCACTCTTTGGGCGGGCGCAGCACGCAGAAACACCTAGATTGCAGATAAGCGCCTTTTCCCATTGACCGCGACGAACAGAGAAGATGCACAAGCTTCTTGCCATTGCGGCCGAACTGAAGGAGATATTTGCTCAAAACTTGCTGTGCTGGTGCAGACAGTGGCACCCGACATGCCTGCGTTGTCGTTTTCACCCGGGCACTCTTTGGGCGGGCGCAGCACGCAGAAACACCTAGATTGCAGATAAGCGCCTTTTCCCATTGACCGCGACGAACAGAGAAGATGCACAAGCTTCTTGCCATTGCGGCCGAACGGAATTAGATATTTGCTCAAAACTTGCTGTGCTGGTGCAGACAGTGGCACCCGACATGCCTGCGTTGTCGTTTTCATCCGGGCACTCTTTGGGCGGGCGCAGCACGCAGAAACACCTAGATTGCAGATAAGCGCCTTTTCCCATTGACCGCGACGAACAGACAAGATGCACAAGCTTCTTGCCATTGCGGCCGAATGGAAGGAGATATTTGCTCAAAAATTGCTGTGCTGGTGCAGACAGGGGCACCCGACATGCCTGCGTTGTCGTTTTCACCCGGGCACTCTTTGGGCGGGCGCAGCACGCAGAAACACCTAGATTGCAGATAAGCGCCTTTTCCCATTGACCGCGACGAACAGAGAGGATGCACAAGCTTCTTGCCATTGCGGCCGAACGGAAGGAGATATTTGCTCAAAACTTGCTGTGCTGGTGCAGACAGTGGCACCCGACATGCCTGCGTTGTCGTTTTCACCCGGGCACTCTTTGGGCGGGCGCA
This sequence comes from Hyla sarda, assembly GCF_029499605.1. Lineage (NCBI taxonomy): Eukaryota > Metazoa > Chordata > Amphibia > Anura > Hylidae > Hyla > Hyla sarda. Next base: position 53,703 of record NW_026610758.1, read on the forward strand.
GCACGCAGAAACACCTAGATTGCAGATAAGCGCCTTTTCCCATTGACCGCGACGAACAGAGAAGATGCACAAGCTTCTTGCCATTGCGGTCGAACGGAAGGAGATATTTGCTCAAAACTTACTGTGCTGGTGCAGACAGTGGCACCCGACATGCCTGCGTTGTCGTTTTCACCCGGGCACTCTTTGGGCGGGCGCAGCACGCAGAAACACCTAGATTGCAGATAAGCGCCTTTTCCCATTGACCGCGACGAACAGAGAAGATGCACAAGCTTCTTGCCATTGCGGCCGAACGGAAGGAGATATTTGCTCAAAACTTGCTGTGCTGGTGCAGACAGTGGCACCCGACATGCCTGCGTTGTCGTTTTCACCCGGGCACTCTTTGGGCGGGCGCAGCACGCAGAAACACCTAGATTGCAGATAAGCGCCTTTTCCCATTGACCGCGACGAACAGAGAAGATGCACAAGCTTCTTGCCATTGCGGCCGAACGGAAGGAGATATTTGCTCAAAACTTGCTGTGCTGGTGCAGACAGTGGCACCCGACATGCCTGCGTTGTCGTTTTCACCCGGGCACTCTTTGGGCGGGCGCAGCACGCAGAAACACCTAGATTGCAGATAAGCGCCTTTTCCCATTGACCGCGACGAACAGAGAGGATGCACAAGCTTCTTGCCATTGCGGCCGAACGGAAGGAGATATTTGCTCAAAACGTGCTGTGCTGGTGCAGACAGTGGCACCCGACATGCCTGCGTTGTCGTTTTCACCCGGGCACTCTTTGGGCGGGCGCAGCACGCAGAAACACCTAGATTGCAGATAAGCTCCTTTTCCCATTGACCGCGACGAACAGAGAAGATGCACAAGCTTCTTGCCATTGCGGCCGAACGGAAGGAGATATTTGCTCAAAACTTGCTGTGCTGGTGCAGACAGTGGCACCCGACATGCCTGCGTTGTCGTTTTCACCCGGGCACTCTTTGGGCGGGCGCAGCACGCAGAAACACCTAGATTGCAGATAAGCGCCTTTTCCCATTGACCGCGACGAACAGAGAAGATGCACAAGCTTCTTGCCATTGCGGCCGAACTGAAGGAGATATTTGCTCAAAACTTGCTGTGCTGGTGCAGACAGTGGCACCCGACATGCCTGCGTTGTCGTTTTCACCCGGGCACTCTTTGGGCGGGCGCAGCACGCAGAAACACCTAGATTGCAGATAAGCGCCTTTTCCCATTGACCGCGACGAACAGAGAGGATGCAAAAGCTTCTTGCCATTGCGGCCGAATGGAAGGAGATATTTGCTCAAAAATTGCTGTGCTGGTGCAGACAGGGGCACCCGACATGCCTGCGTTGTCGTTATCACCCGGGCACTCTTTGGGCGGGCGCAGCACGCAGAAACACCTAGATTGCAGATAAGCGCCTTTTCCCATTGACCGCGACGAACAGACAAGATGCACAAGCTTCTTGCCATTGCGGCCGAACGGAAGGAGATATTTGCTCAAAACTTGCTGTGCTGGTGCAGACAGTGGCACCCGACATGCCTGCGTTGTCGTTTTCACCCGGGCACTCTTTGGGCGGGCTTAGCACGCAGAAACACCTAGATTGCAGATAAGCGCCTTTTCCCATTGACCGTGACGAACAGAGAGGATGCACAAGCTTCTTGCCATTGCGGCCGAACGGAAGGAGATATTTGCTCAAAACTTGCTGTGCTGGTGCAGACAGTGGCACCCGACATGCCTGAGTTGTCGTTTTCACCCGGGCACTCTTTGGGCGGGCGCAGCACGCAGAAACACCTAGATTGCAGATAAGCGCCTTTTCCCATTGACCGCGACGAACAGAGAAGATGCACAAGCTTCTTTCCATTGCGGCCGAACGGAAGGAGATATTTGCTCAAAACTTGCTGTGCTGGTGCAGACAGTGGCACCCGACATGCCTGCGTTGTCGTTTTCACCCGGGCACTCTTTGGGCGGGCGCAGCACGCAGAAACACCTAGATTGCAGATAAGCGCCTTTTCCCATTGACCGCGACGAACATAGAAGATGCACAAGCTTCTTGCCATTGCGGCCGAACGGAAGGAGATATTTGCTCAAAACTTGCTGTGCTGATGCAGACAGTGGCACCCGACATGCCTGCGTTGTCGTTTTCACCCGGGCACTCTTTGGGCGGGCGCAGCACGCAGAAACACCTAGATTGCAGATAAGCGCCTTTTCCCATTGACCGCGACGAACAGAGAAGATGCACAAGCTTCTTGCCATTGCGGCCGAACGGAAGGAGATATTTGCTCAAAACTTGCTGTGCTGGTGCAGACAGTGGCACCCGACATGCCTGCGTTGTCGTTTTCACCCGGGCACTCTTTGGGCGGGCGCAGCACGCAGAAACACCTAGATTGCAGATAAGCGCCTTTTCCCATTGACCGCGACGAACAGAGAAGATGCACAAGCTTCTTGCCAATGCGGCCGAATGGAAGGAGATATTTGCTCAAAACTTGCTGTGCTGGTGCAGACAGGGGCACCCGACATGCCTGCGTTGTCGTTTTCACCCGGGCACTCTTTGGGCGGGCGCAGCACGCAGAAACACCTAGATTGCAGATAAGCGCCTTTTCCCATTGACCGCGACGAACAGACAAGATGCACAAGCTTCTTGCCATTGCGGCCGAACGGAAGGAGATATTTGCTCAAAACTTGCTGTGCTGGTGCAGACAGTGGCACCCGACATGCCTGCGTTGTCGTTTTCACCCGGGCACTCTTTGGGCGGGCGCAGCACGCAGAAACACCTAGATTGCAGATAAGCGCATTTTCCCATTGACCGCGACGAACAGAGAGGATGCACAAGCTTCTTGCCATTGCGGCCGAACGGAAGGAGATATTTGCTCAAAACTTGCTGTGCTGGTGCAGACAGTGGCACCCGACATGCCTGCGTTGTCGTTTTCACCCGGGCACTCTTTGGGCGGGCGCAGCACGCAGAAACACCTAGATTGCAGATAAGCGCCTTTTCTCATTGACCGCGACGAACAGAGAAGATGCACAAGCTTCTTGCCATTGCGGCCGAACGGAAGGAGATATTTGCTCAAAACTTGCTGTGCTGGTGCAGACAGTGGCACCCGACATGCCTGCGTTGTCGTTTTCACCCGGGCACTCTTTGGGCGGGCGCAGCACGCAGAAACACCTAGATTGCAGATAAGCGCCTTTTCCCATTGACCGCGACGAACAGAGAAGATGCACAAGCTTCTTGCCAATGCGGCCGAACGGAAGGAGATATTTGCTCAAAACTTGCTGTGCTGGTGCAGACAGGGGCACCCGACATGCCTGCGTTGTCGTTTTCACCCGGGCACTCTTTGGGCGGGCGCAGCACGCAGAAACACCTAGATTGCAGATAAGCGCCTTTTCCCATTGACCGCGACGAACAGACAAGATGCACAAGCTTCTTGCCATTGCGGCCGAACGGAAGGAGATATTTGCTCAAAACTTGCTGTGCTGGTGCAGACAGTGGCACCCGACATGCCTGCGTTGTCGTTTTCACCCGGGCACTCTTTGGGCGGGCGCAGCCCGCAGAAACACCTAGATTGCAGATAAGCGCCTTTTCCCATTGACCGCGACGAACAGACAAGATGCACAAGCTTCTTGCCATTGCGGCCGAACGGAAGGAGATATTTGCTCAAAACTTGCTGTGCTGGTGCAGACAGTGGCACCCGACATGCCTGCGTTGTCGTTTTCACCCGGGCACTCTTTGGGCGGGCGCAGCACGCAGAAACACCTAGATTGCAGATAAGCGCCTTTTCCCATTGACCGCGACGAACAGAGAAGATGCACAAGCTTCTTGCCATTGCGGCCGAAAGGAAGGAGATATTTGCTCAAAACTTGCTGTGCTGGTGCAGACAGGGGCACCCGACATGCCTGCGTTGTCGTTTTCACCCGGGCACTCTTTGGGCGGGCGCAGCACGCAGAAACACCTAGATTGCAGATAAGCGCCTTTTCCCATTGACCGCGACGAACAGACAAGATGCACAAGCTTCTTGCCATTGCGGCCGAACGGAAGGAGATATTTGCTCAAAACTTGCTGTGCTGGTGCAGACAGTGGCACCCGACATGCCTGCGTTGTCGTTTTCACCAGGGCACTCTTTGGGTTGGCGCAGCACGCAGAAACACCTAGATTGCAGATAAGCGCCTTTTCCCATTGACCGCGACGAACAGAGAGGATGCACAAGCTTCTTGCCATTGCGGCCGAATGGAAGGAGATATTTGCTCAAAAATTGCTGTGCTGGTGCAGACAGGGGCACCCGACATGCCTGCGTTGTCGTTTTCACCCGGGCACTCTTTGGGCGGGCGCAGCACGCAGAAACACCTAGATTGCAGATAAGCGCCTTTTCCCATTGACCGCGACGAACAGACAAGATGCACAAGCTTCTTGCCATTGCGGCCGAACGGAAGGAGATATTTGCTCAAAACTTGCTGTGCTGGTGCAGACAGTGGCACCCGACATGCCTGCGTTGTCGTTTTCACCCGGGCACTCTTTGGGCGGGCTTAGCACGAAGAAACACCTAGATTGCAGATAAGCGCCTTTTCCCATTGACCGTGACGAACAGAGAGGATGCACAAGCTTCTTGCCATTGCGGCCGAACGGAAGGAGATATTTGCTCAAAACTTGCTGTGCTGGTGCAGACAGTGGCACCCGACATGCCTGAGTTGTCGTTTTCACCCGGGCACTCTTTGGGCGGGCGCAGCACGCAGAAACACCTAGATTGCAGATAAGCGCCTTTTCCCATTGACCGCGACGAACAGAGAAGATGCACAAGCTTCTTTCCATTGCGGCCGAACGGAAGGAGATATTTGCTCAAAACTTGCTGTGCTGGTGCAGACAGTGGCACCCGACATGCCTGCGTTGTCGTTTTCACCCGGGCACTCTTTGGGCGGGCGCAGCACGCAGAAACACCTAGATTGCAGATAAGCGCCTTTTCCCATTGACCGCGACGAACATAGAAGATGCACAAGCTTCTTGCCATTGCGGCCGAACGGAAGGAGATATTTGCTCAAAACTTGCTGTGCTGATGCAGACAGTGGCACCCGACATGCCTGCGTTGTCGTTTTCACCCGGGCACTCTTTGGGCGGGCGCAGCACGCAGAAACACCTAGATTGCAGATAAGCGCCTTTTCCCATTGACCGCGACGAACAGAGAAGATGCACAAGCTTCTTGCCATTGCGGCCGAACGGAAGGAGATATTTGCTCAAAACTTGCTGTGCTGGTGCAGACAGTGGCACCCGACATGCCTGCGTTGTCGTTTTCACCCGGGCACTCTTTGGGCGGGCGCAGCACGCAGAAACACCTAGATTGCAGATAAGCGCCTTTTCCCATTGACCGCGACGAACAGAGAAGATGCACAAGCTTCTTGCCTATGCGGCCGAATGGAAGGAGATATTTGCTCAAAACTTGCTGTGCTGGTGCAGACAGGGGCACCCGACATGCCTGCGTTGTCGTTTTCACCCGGGCACTCTTTGGGCGGGCGCAGCACGCAGAAACACCTAGATTGCAGATAAGCGCCTTTTCCCATTGACCGCGACGAACATAGAAGATGCACAAGCTTCTTGCCATTGCGGCCGAACGGAAGGAGATATTTGCTCAAAACTTGCTGTGCTGATGCAGACAGTGGCACCCGACATGCCTGCGTTGTCGTTTTCACCCGGGCACTCTTTGGGCGGGCGCAGCACGCAGAAACACCTAGATTGCAGATAAGCGCCTTTTCCCATTGACCGCGACGAACAGACATGATGCACAAGCTTCTTGCCATTGCGGCCGAACGGAAGGAGATATTTGCTCAAAACTTGCTGTGCTGGTGCAGACAGTGGCACCCGACATGCCTGCGTTGTCGTTTTCACCCGGGCACTCTTTGGGCGGGCGCAGCACGCAGAAACACCTAGATTGCAGATAAGCGCCTTTTCTCATTGACCGCGACGAACAGAGAAGATGCACAAGCTTCTTACCATTGAGGCCGAACGGAAGGAGATATTTGCTCAAAACTTGCTGTGCTGGTGCAGACAGTGGCACCCGACATGCCTGCGTTGTCGTTTTCACCCGGGCACTCTTTGGGCGGGCGCAGCACGCAGAAACACCTAGATTGCAGATAAGCGCCTTTTCTCATTGACCGCGACGAACAGAGAAGATGCACAAGCTTCTTACCATTGAGGCCGAACGGAAGGAGATATTTGCTCAAAACTTGCTGTGCTGGTGCAGACAGTGGCACCCGACATGCCTGCGTTGTCGATTTAACCCGGGCACTCTTTGGGCGTGCGCAGCACACAGAAACACCTAGATTGCAGATAAGCGCCTTTTCCCATTGACCGCGACGAACAGAGAAGATGCACAAGCTTCTTGCCATTGCGGCCGAACGGAAGGAGATATTTGCTCAAAGCTTGCTGTGCTGGTGCAGACAGTGGCACCCGACATGCCTGCGTTGTCGTTTTCACCCGGGCACTCTTTGGGCGGGCGCAGCACGCAGAAACACCTAGATTGCAGATAAGCGCCTTTTCCCATTGACCGCGACGAACAGACAAGATGCACAAGCTTCTTGCCATTGCGGCCGAACGGAAGGAGATATTTGCTCAAAACTTGCTGTGCTGGTGCAGACAGTGGCACCCGACATGCCTGCGTTGTCGTTTTCACCCGGGCACTCTTTGGGCGGGCGCAGCACGCAGAAACACCTAGATTGCAGATAAGCGCCTTTTCCCATTGACCGCGACGAACAGACAAGATGCACAAGCTTCTTGCCATTGCGGCCGAACGGAAGGAGATATTTGCTCAAAACTTGCTGTGCTGGTGCAGACAGTGGCACCCGACATGCCTGCGTTGTCGTTTTCACCCGGGCACTCTTTGGGCGGGCGCAGCACGCAGAAACACCTAGATTGCAGATAAGCGCCTTTTCCCATTGACCGCGACGAACAGAGAAGATGCACAAGCTTCTTGCCATTGCGGCCGAACGGAAGGAGATATTTGCTCAAAACTTGCTGTGCTGGTGCAGACAGTGGCACCCGACATGCCTGCGTTGTCGTTTTCACCCGGGCACTCTTTGGGCGGGCGCAGCACGCAGAAACACCTAGATTGCAGATAAGCGCCTTTTCCCATTGACCGCGACGAACAGAGAGGATGCACAAGCTTCTTGCCATTGCGGCCGAATGGAAGGCGATATTTGCTCAAAAATTGCTGTGCTGGTGCAGACAGGGGCACCCGACATGCCTGCGTTGTCGTTTTCACCCGGGCACTCTTTGGGCGGGCGCAGCACGCAGAAACACCTAGATTGCAGATAAGCGCCTTTTCCCATTGACCGCGACGAACAGAGAGGATGCACAAGCTTCTTGCCATTGCGGCCGAACGGAAGGAGATATTTGCTCAAAACTTGCTGTGCTGGTGCAGACAGTGGCACCCGACATGCCTGCGTTGTCGTTTTCACCCGGGCACTCTTTGGGCGGGCGCAGCACGCAGAAACACCTAGATTGCAGATAAGCGCCTTTTCCCATTGACCGCGACGAACAGAGAAGATGCACAAGCTTCTTGCCATTGCGGTCGAACGGAAGGAGATATTTGCTCAAAACTTACTGTGCTGGTGCAGACAGTGGCACCCGACATGCCTGCGTTGTCGTTTTCACCCGGGCACTCTTTGGGCGGGCGCAGCACGCAGAAACACCTAGATTGCAGATAAGCGCCTTTTCCCATTGACCGCGACGAACAGAGAAGATGCACAAGCTTCTTGCCATTGCGGCCGAACGGAAGGAGATATTTGCTCAAAACTTGCTGTGCTGGTGCAGACAGTGGCACCCGACATGCCTGCGTTGTCGTTTTCACCCGGGCACTCTTTGGGCGGGCGCAGCACGCAGAAACACCTAGATTGCAGATAAGCGCCTTTTCCCATTGACCGCGACGAACAGAGAAGATGCACAAGCTTCTTGCCATTGCGGTCGAACGGAAGGAGATATTTGCTCAAAACTTACTGTGCTGGTGCAGACAGTGGCACCCGACATGCCTGCGTTGTCGTTTTCACCCGGGCACTCTTTGGGCGGGCGCAGCACGCAGAAACACCTAGATTGCAGATAAGCGCCTTTTCCCATTGACCGCGACGAACAGAGAAGATGCACAAGCTTCTTGCCATTGCGGCCGAACGGAAGGAGATATTTGCTCAAAACTTGCTGTGCTGGTGCAGACAGTGGCACCCGACATGCCTGCGTTGTCGTTTTCACCCGGGCACTCTTTGGGCGGGCGCAGCACGCAGAAACACCTAGATTGCAGATAAGCGCCTTTTCCCATTGACCGCGACGAACAGAGAAGATGCACAAGCTTCTTGCCATTGCGGCCGAACGGAAGGAGATATTTGCTCAAAACTTGCTGTGCTGGTGCAGACAGTGGCACCCGACATGCCTGCGTTGTCGTTTTCACCCGGGCACTCTTTGGGCGGGCGCAGCACGCAGAAACACCTAGATTGCAGATAAGCGCCTTTTCCCATTGACCGCGACGAACAGAGAGGATGCACAAGCTTCTTGCCATTGCGGCCGAACGGAAGGAGATATTTGCTCAAAACGTGCTGTGCTGGTGCAGACAGTGGCACCCGACATGCCTGCGTTGTCGTTTTCACCCGGGCACTCTTTGGGCGGGCGCAGCACGCAGAAACACCTAGATTGCAGATAAGCTCCTTTTCCCATTGACCGCGACGAACAGAGAAGATGCACAAGCTTCTTGCCATTGCGGCCGAACGGAAGGAGATATTTGCTCAAAACTTGCTGTGCTGGTGCAGACAGTGGCACCCGACATGCCTGCGTTGTCGTTTTCACCCGGGCACTCTTTGGGCGGGCGCAGCACGCAGAAACACCTAGATTGCAGATAAGCGCCTTTTCCCATTGACCGCGACGAACAGAGAAGATGCACAAGCTTCTTGCCATTGCGGCCGAACTGAAGGAGATATTTGCTCAAAACTTGCTGTGCTGGTGCAGACAGTGGCACCCGACATGCCTGCGTTGTCGTTTTCACCCGGGCACTCTTTGGGCGGGCGCAGCACGCAGAAACACCTAGATTGCAGATAAGCGCCTTTTCCCATTGACCGCGACGAACAGAGAGGATGCAAAAGCTTCTTGCCATTGCGGCCGAATGGAAGGAGATATTTGCTCAAAAATTGCTGTGCTGGTGAAGACAGGGGCACCCGACATGCCTGCGTTGTCGTTTTCACCCGGGCACTCTTTGGGCGGGCGCAGCACGCAGAAACACCTAGATTGCAGATAAGCGCCTTTTCCCATTGACCGCGACGAACAGACAAGATGCACAAGCTTCTTGCCATTGCGGCCGAACGGAAGGAGATATTTGCTCAAAACTTGCTGTGCTGGTGCAGACAGTGGCACCCGACATGCCTGCGTTGTCGTTTTCACCCGGGCACTCTTTGGGCGGGCTTAGCACGCAGAAACACCTAGATTGCAGATAAGCGCCTTTTCCCATTGACCGTGACGAACAGAGAGGATGCACAAGCTTCTTGCCATTGCGGCCGAACGGAAGGAGATATTTGCTCAAAACTTGCTGTGCTGGTGCAGACAGTGGCACCCGACATGCCTGAGTTGTCGTTTTCACCCGGGCACTCTTTGGGCGGGCGCAGCACGCAGAAACACCTAGATTGCAGATAAGCGCCTTTTCCCATTGACCGCGACGAACAGAGAAGATGCACAAGCTTCTTTCCATTGCGGCCGAACAGAAGGAGATATTTGCTCAAAACTTGCTGTGCTGGTGCAGACAGTGGCACCCGACATGCCTGCGTTGTCGTTTTCACCCGGGCACTCTTTGGGCGGGCGCAGCACGCAGAAACACCTAGATTGCAGATAAGCGCCTTTTCCCATTGACCGCGACGAACATAGAAGATGCACAAGCTTCTTGCCATTGCGGCCGAACGGAAGGAGATATTTGCTCAAAACTTGCTGTGCTGATGCAGACAGTGGCACCCGACATGCCTGCGTTGTCGTTTTCACCCGGGCACTCTTTGGGCGGGCGCAGCACGCAGAAACACCTAGATTGCAGATAAGCGCCTTTTCCCATTGACCGCGACGAACAGAGAAGATGCACAAGCTTCTTGCCATTGCGGCCGAACGGAAGGAGATATTTGCTCAAAACTTGCTGTGCTGGTGCAGACAGTGGCACCCGACATGCCTGCGTTGTCGTTTTCACCCGGGCACTCTTTGGGCGGGCGCAGCACGCAGAAACACCTAGATTGCAGATAAGCGCCTTTTCCCATTGACCGCGACGAACAGAGAAGATGCACAAGCTTCTTGCCAATGCGGCCGAATGGAAGGAGATATTTGCTCAAAACTTGCTGTGCTGGTGCAGACAGGGGCACCCGACATGCCTGCGTTGTCGTTTTCACCCGGGCACTCTTTGGGCGGGCGCAGCACGCAGAAACACCTAGATTGCAGATAAGCGCCTTTTCCCATTGACCGCGACGAACAGACAAGATGCACAAGCTTCTTGCCATTGCGGCCGAACGGAAGGAGATATTTGCTCAAAACTTGCTGTGCTGGTGCAGACAGTGGCACCCGACATGCCTGCGTTGTCGTTTTCACCCGGGCACTCTTTGGGCGGGCGCAGCACGCAGAAACACCTAGATTGCAGATAAGCGCCTTTTCCCATTGACCGCGACGAACAGAGAGGATGCACAAGCTTCTTGCCATTGCGGCCGAACGGAAGGAGATATTTGCTCAAAACTTGCTGTGCTGGTGCAGACAGTGGCACCCGACATGCCTGCGTTGTCGTTTTCACCCGGGCACTCTTTGGGCGGGCGCAGCACGCAGAAACACCTAGATTGCAGATAAGCGCCTTTTCTCATTGACCGCGACGAACAGAGAAGATGCACAAGCTTCTTGCCATTGCGGCCGAACGGAAGGAGATATTTGCTCAAAACTTGCTGTGCTGGTGCAGACAGTGGCACCCGACATGCCTGCGTTGTCGTTTTCACCCGGGCACTCTTTGGGCGGGCGCAGCACGCAGAAACACCTAGATTGCAGATAAGCGCCTTTTCCCATTGACCGCGACGAACAGAGAAGATGCACAAGCTTCTTGCCAATGCGGCCGAACGGAAGGAGATATTTGCTCAAAACTTGCTGTGCTGGTGCAGACAGGGGCACCCGACATGCCTGCGTTGTCGTTTTCACCCGGGCACTCTTTGGGCGGGCGCAGCACGCAGAAACACCTAGATTGCAGATAAGCGCCTTTTCCCATTGACCGCGACGAACAGACAAGATGCACAAGCTTCTTGCCATTGCGGCCGAACGGAAGGAGATATTTGCTCAAAACTTGCTGTGCTGGTGCAGACAGTGGCACCCGACATGCCTGCGTTGTCGTTTTCACCCGGGCACTCTTTGGGCGGGCGCAGCACGCAGAAACACCTAGATTGCAGATAAGCGCCTTTTCCCATTGACCGCGACGAACAGAGAGGATGCACAAGCTTCTTGCCATTGCGGCCGAACGGAAGGAGATATTTGCTCAAAACTTGCTGTGCTGGTGCAGACAGTGGCACCCGACATGCCTGCGTTGTCGTTTTCACCCGGGCACTCTTTGGGCGGGCGCAGCACGCAGAAACACCTAGATTGCAGATAAGCGCCTTTACCCATTGACCGCGACGAACAGAGAGGATGCACAAGCTTCTTGCCATTGCGGCCGAACGGAAGGAGATATTTGCTCAAAACTTGCTGTGCTGGTGCAGACAGTGGCACCCGACATGCCTGCGTTGTCGATTTAACCCGGGCACTCTTTGGGCGGGCGCAGCACGCAGAAACACCTAGATTGCAGATAAGCGCCTTTTCCCATTGACCGCGACGAACAGAGAGGATGCACAAGCTTCTTGCCATTGCGGCCGAACGGAAGGAGATATTTGCTCAAAACTTGCTGTGCTGGTGCAGACAGTGGCACCCGACATGCCTGCGTTGTCGTTTTCACCCGGGCACTCTTTGGGCGGGCGCAGCACGCAGAAACACCTAGATTGCAGATAAGCGCCTTTTCCCATTGACCGCGACGAACAGACAAGATGCACAAGCTTCTTGCCATTGCGGCCGAACGGAAGGAGATATTTGCTCAAAACTTGCTGTGCTGGTGCAGACAGTGGCACCCGACATGACTGCGTTGTCGTTTTCACCCGGGCACTCTTTGGGCGGGCGCAGCACGCAGAAACACCTAGATTGCAGATAAGCGCCTTTTCCCATTGACCGCGACGAACATAGAAGATGCACAAGCTTCTTGCCATTGCGGCCGAACGGAAGGAGATATTTGCTCAAAACTTGCTGTGCTGATGCAGACAGTGGCACCCGACATGCCTGCGTTGTCGTTTTCACCCGGGCACTCTTTGGGCGGGCGCAGCACGCAGAAACACCTAGATTGCAGATAAGCGCCTTTTCCCATTGACCGCGACGAACAGAGAAGATGCACAAGCTTCTTGCCATTGCGGCCGAACGGAAGGAGATATTTGCTCAAAACTTGCTGTGCTGGTGCAGACAGTGGCACCCGACATGCCTGCGTTGTCGTTTTCACCCGGGCACTCTTTGGGCGGGCGCAGCACGCAGAAACACCTAGATTGCAGATAAGCGCCTTTTCCCTTTGACCGCGACGAACAGAGAGGATGCACAAGCTTCTTGCCATTGCGGCCGAACGGAAGGAGCTATTTGCTCAAAACTTGCTGTGCTGGTGCAGACAGTGGCACCCGACATGCCTGCGTTGTCGTTTTCACCCGGGCACTCTTTGGGCGGGCGCAGCACGCAGAAACACCTAGATTGCAGATAAGCGCCTTTTCCCATTGACCGCGACGAACAGACAAGATGCACAAGCTTCTTGCCATTGCGGCCGAACGGAATTAGATATTTGCTCAAAACTTGCTGTGCTGGTGCAGACAGTGGCACCCGACATGCCTGCGTTGTCGTTTTCACCCGGGCACTCTTTGGGCGGGCGCAGCACGCAGAAACACCTAGATTGCAGATAAGCGCCTTTTCCCATTGACCGCGACGAACAGACAAGATGCACAAGCTTCTTGCCATTGCGGCCGAATGGAAGGAGATATTTGCTCAAAAATTGCTGTGCTGGTGCAGACAGGGGCACCCGACATGCCTGCGTTGTCGTTTTCACCCGGGCACTCTTTGGGCGGGCGCAGCACGCAGAAACACCTAGATTGCAGATAAGCGCCTTTTCCCATTGACCGCGACGAACAGAGAAGATGCACAAGCTTCTTGCCATTGCGGCCGAACGGAAGGAGATATTTGCTCAAAACTTGCTGTGCTGGTGCAGACAGTGGCACCCGACATGCCTGCGTTGTCGTTTTCACCCGGGCACTCTTTGGGCGGGCGCAGCACGCAGAAACACCTAGATTGCAGATAAGCGCCTTTTCCCATTGACCGCGACGAACAGAGAGGATGCACAAGCTTCTTGCCATTGCGGCCGAATGGAAGGAGATATTTGCTCAAAAATTGCTGTGCTGGTGCAGACAGGGGCACCCGACATGCCTGCGTTGTCGTTTTCACCCGGGCACTCTTTGGGCGGGCGCAGCACGCAGAAACACCTAGATTGCAGATAAGCGCCTTTTCCCATTGACCGCGACGAACAGAGAGGATGCACAAGCTTCTTGCCATTGCGGCCGAACGGAAGGAGATATTTGCTCAAAACTTGCTGTGCTGGTGCAGACAGTGGCACCCGACATGCCTGCGTTGTCGTTTTCACCCGGGCACTCTTTGGGCGGGCGCAGCACGCAGAAACACCTAGATTGCAGATAAGCGCCTTTTCCCATTGACCGCGACGAACAGAGAAGATGCACAAGCTTCTTGCCATTGCGGCCGAACTGAAGGAGATATTTGCTCAAAACTTGCTGTGCTGGTGCAGACAGTGGCACTCGACATGCCTGCGTTGTCGTTTTCACCCGGGCACTCTTTGGGCGGGCGCAGCACGCAGAAACACCTAGATTGCAGATAAGCGCCTTTTCCCATTGACCGCGACGAACAGACAAGATGCACAAGCTTCTTGCCATTGCGGCCGAACGGAATTAGATATTTGCTCAAAACTTGCTGTGCTGGTGCAGACAGTGGCACCCGACATGCCTGCGTTGTCGTTTTCACCCGGGCACTCTTTGGGCGGGCGCAGCACGCAGAAACACCTAGATTGCAGATAAGCGCCTTTTCCCATTGACCGCGACGAACAGACATGATGCACAAGCTTCTTGCCATTGCGGCCGAACGGAAGGAGATATTTGCTCAAAACTTGCTGTGCTGGTGCAGACAGTGGCACCCGACATGCCTGCGTTGTCGTTTTCACCCGGGCACTCTTTGGGCGGGCGCAGCACGCAGAAACACCTAGATTGCAGATAAGCGCCTTTTCTCATTGACCGCGACGAACAGAGAAGATGCACAAGCTTCTTACCATTGAGGCCGAACGGAAGGAGATATTTGCTCAAAACTTGCTGTGCTGGTGCAGACAGTGGCACCCGACATGCCTGCGTTGTCGTTTTCACCCGGGCACTCTTTGGGCGGGCGCAGCACGCAGAAACACCTAGATTGCAGATAAGCGCCTTTTCTCATTGACCGCGACGAACAGAGAAGATGCACAAGCTTCTTACCATTGAGGCCGAACGGAAGGAGATATTTGCTCAAAACTTGCTGTGCTGGTGCAGACAGTGGCACCCGACATGCCTGCGTTGTCGATTTAACCCGGGCACTCTTTGGGCGTGCGCAGCACACAGAAACACCTAGATTGCAGATAAGCGCCTTTTCCCATTGACCGCGACGAACAGAGAAGATGCACAAGCTTCTTGCCATTGCGGCCGAACGGAAGGAGATATTTGCTCAAAACTTGCTGTGCTGGTGCAGACAGTGGCACCCGACATGCCTGCGTTGTCGTTTTCACCCGGGCACTCTTTGGGCGGGCGCAGCACGCAGAAACACCTAGATTGCAGATAAGCGCCTTTTCCCATTGACCGCGACGAACAGACAAGATGCACAAGCTTCTTGCCATTGCGGCCGAACGGAAGGAGATATTTGCTCAAAACTTGCTGTGCTGGTGCAGACAGTGGCACCCGACATGCCTGCGTTGTCGTTTTCACCCGGGCACTCTTTGGGCGGGCGCAGCACGCAGAAACACCTAGATTGCAGATAAGCGCCTTTTCCCATTGACCGCGACGAACAGAGAGGATGCACAAGCTTCTTGCCATTGCGGCCGAACGGAAGGAGATATTTGCTCAAAACTTGCTGTGCTGGTGCAGACAGTGGCACCCGACATGCCTGCGTTGTCGTTTTCACCCGGGCACTCTTTGGGCGGGCGCAGCACGCAGAAACACCTAGATTGCAGATAAGCGCCTTTTCCCATTGACCGCGACGAACAGAGAAGATGCACAAGCTTCTTGCCATTGCGGTCGAACGGAAGGAGATATTTGCTCAAAACTTACTGTGCTGGTGCAGACAGTGGCACCCGACATGCCTGCGTTGTCGTTTTCACCCGGGCACTCTTTGGGCGGGCGCAGCACGCAGAAACACCTAGATTGCAGATAAGCGCCTTTTCCCATTGACCGCGACGAACAGAGAAGATGCACAAGCTTCTTGCCATTGCGGCCGAACGGAAGGAGATATTTGCTCAAAACTTGCTGTGCTGGTGCAGACAGTGGCACCCGACATGCCTGCGTTGTCGTTTTCACCCGGGCACTCTTTGGGCGGCCGCAGCACGCAGAAACACCTAGATTGCAGATAAGCGCCTTTTCCCATTGACCGCGACGAACAGAGAAGATGCACAAGCTTCTTGCCATTGCGGCCGAACGGAAGGAGATATTTGCTCAAAACTTGCTGTGCTGGTGCAGACAGTGGCACCCGACATGCCTGCGTTGTCGTTTTCACCCGGGTACTCTTTGGGCGGGCGCAGCACGCAGAAACACCTAGATTGCAGATAAGCGCCTTTTCCCATTGACCGCGACGAACAGAGAGGATGCACAAGCTTCTTGCCATTGCGGCCGAACGGAAGGAGATATTTGCTCAAAACGTGCTGTGCTGGTGCAGACAGTGGCACCCGACATGCCTGCGTTGTCGTTTTCACCCGGGCACTCTTTGGGCGGGCGCAGCACGCAGAAACACCTAGATTGCAGATAAGCTCCTTTTCCCATTGACCGCGACGAACAGAGAAGATGCACAAGCTTCTTGCCATTGCGGCCGAACGGAAGGAGATATTTGCTCAAAACTTGCTGTGCTGGTGCAGACAGTGGCACCCGACATGCCTGCGTTGTCGTTTTCACCCGGGCACTCTTTGGGCGGGCGCAGCACGCAGAAACACCTAGATTGCAGATAAGCGCCTTTTCCCATTGACCGCGACGAACAGAGAAGATGCACAAGCTTCTTGCCATTGCGGCCGAACTGAAGGAGATATTTGCTCAAAACTTGCTGTGCTGGTGCAGACAGTGGCACCCGACATGCCTGCGTTGTCGTTTTCACCCGGGCACTCTTTGGGCGGGCGCAGCACGCAGAAACACCTAGATTGCAGATAAGCGCCTTTTCCCATTGACCGCGACGAACAGACAAGATGCACAAGCTTCTTGCCATTGCGGCCGAACGGAAGGAGATATTTGCTCAAAACTTGCTGTGCTGGTGCAGACAGTGGCACCCGACATGCCTGCGTTGTCGTTTTCACCCGGGCACTCTTTGGGCGGGCGCAGCACGCAGAAACACCTAGATTGCAGATAAGCGCCTTTTCTCATTGACCGCGACGAACAGAGAAGATGCACAAGCTTCTTACCATTGAGGCCGAACGGAAGGAGATATTTGCTCAAAACTTGCTGTGCTGGTGCAGACAGTGGCACCCGACATGCCTGCGTTGTCGTTTTCACCCGGGCACTCTTTGGGCGGGCGCAGCACGCAGAAACACCTAGATTGCAGATAAGCGCCTTTTCTCATTGACCGCGACGAACAGAGAAGATGCACAAGCTTCTTACCATTGAGGCCGAACGGAAGGAGATATTTGCTCAAAACTTGCTGTGCTGGTGCAGACAGTGGCACCCGACATGCCTGCGTTGTCGATTTAACCCGGGCACTCTTTGGGCGTGCGCAGCACACAGAAACACCTAGATTGCAGATAAGCGCCTTTTCCCATTGACCGGGACGAACAGAGAAGATGCACAAGCTTCTTGCCATTGCGGCCGAACTGAAGGAGATATTTGCTCAAAACTTGCTGTGCTGGTGCAGACAGTGGCACCCGACATGCCTGCGTTGTCGTTTTCACCCGGGCACTCTTTGGGCGGGCGCAGCACGCAGAAACACCTAGATTGCAGATAAGCGCCTTTTCCCATTGACCGCGACGAACAGACAAGATGCACAAGCTTCTTGCCATTGCGGCCGAACGGAAGGAGATATTTGCTCAAAACTTGCTGTGCTGGTGCAGACAGTGGCACCCGACATGCCTGCGTTGTCGTTTTCACCCGGGCACTCTTTGGGCGGGCGCAGCACGCAGAAACACCTAGATTGCAGATAAGCGCCTTTTCTCATTGACCGCGACGAACAGAGAAGATGCACAAGCTTCTTACCATTGAGGCCGAACGGAAGGAGATATTTGCTCAAAACTTGCTGTGCTGGTGCAGACAGTGGCACCCGACATGCCTGCGTTGTCGTTTTCACCCGGGCACTCTTTGGGCGGGCGCAGCACGCAGAAACACCTAGATTGCAGATAAGCGCCTTTTCTCATTGACCGCGACGAACAGAGAAGATGCACAAGCTTCTTACCATTGAGGCCGAACGGAAGGAGATATTTGCTCAAAACTTGCTGTGCTGGTGCAGACAGTGGCACCCGACATGCCTGCGTTGTCGATTTAACCCGGGCACTCTTTGGGCGTGCGCAGCACGCAGAAACACCTAGATTGCAGATAAGCGCCTTTTCCCATTGACCGGGACGAACAGAGAAGATGCACAAGCTTCTTGCCATTGCGGCCGAACGGAAGGAGATATTTGCTCAAAACTTGCTGTGCTGGTGCAGACAGTGGCACCCGACATGCCTGCGTTGTCGTTTTCACCCGGGCACTCTTTGGGCGGGCGCAGCACGCAGAAACACCTAGATTGCAGATAAGCGCCTTTTCCCATTGACCGCGACGAACAGAGAGGATGCACAAGCTTCTTGCCATTGCGGCCGAATGGAAGGAGATATTTGCTCAAAAATTGCTGTGCTGGTGCAGACAGGGGCACCCGACATGCCTGCGTTGTCGTTTTCACCCGGGCACTCTTTGGGCGGGCGCAGCACGCAGAAACACCTAGATTGCAGATAAGCGCCTTTTCCCATTGACCGCGACGAACAGACAAGATGCACAAGCTTCTTGCCATTGCGGCCGAACGGAAGGAGATATTTGCTCAAAACTTGCTGTGCTGGTGCAGACAGTGGCACCCGACATGCCTGCGTTGTCGTTTTCACCCAGGCACTCTTTGGGCGGGCGCAGCACGCAGAAACACCTAGATTGCAGATAAGCGCCTTTTCCCATTGACCGCGACGAACAGACAAGATGCACAAGCTTCTTGCCATTGCGGCCGAACGGAAGGAGATATTTGCTCAAAACTTGCTGTGCTGGTGCAGACAGTGGCACCCGACATGCCTGCGTTGTCGTTTTCACCCGGGCACTCTTTGGGCGGGCGCAGCACGCAGAAACACCTAGATTGCAGATAAGCGCCTTTTCCCATTGACCGCGACGAACAGAGAGGATGCACAAGCTTCTTGCCATTGCGGCCGAATGGAAGGAGATATTTGCTCAAAAATTGCTGTGCTGGTGCAGACAGGGGCACCCGACATGCCTGCGTTGTCGTTTTCACCCGGGCACTCTTTGGGCGGGCGCAGCACGCAGAAACACCTAGATTGCAGATAAGCGCCTTTTCCCATTGACCGCGACGAACAGAGAGGATGCACAAGCTTCTTGCCATTGCGGCCGAACGGAAGGAGATATTTGCTCAAAACTTGCTGTGCTGGTGCAGACAGTGGCACCCGACATGCCTGCGTTGTCGTTTTCACCCGGGCACTCTTTGGGCGGGCGCAGCACGCAGAAACACCTAGATTGCAGATAAGCGCCTTTTCCCATTGACCGCGACGAACAGAGAAGATGCACAAGCTTCTTGCCATTGCGGCCGAACGGAAGGAGATATTTGCTCAAAACTTGCTGTGCTGGTGCAGACAGTGGCACCCGACATGTCTGCGTTGTCGTTTTCACCCGGGCACTCTTTGGGCGGGCGCAGCACGCAGAAACACCTAGATTGCAGATAAGCGCCTTTTCCCATTGACGGCGACGAACAGAGAGGATGCACAAGCTTCTTGCCATTGCGGCCGAACGGAAGGAGATATTTGCTCAAAACTTGCTGTGCTGGTGCAGACAGTGGCACCCGACATGCCTGCGTTGTCGTTTTCACCCGGGCACTCTTTGGGCGGGCGCAGCACGCAGAAACACCTAGATTGCAGATAAGCACCTTTTCCCATTGACCGCGACGAACAGAGAGGATGCACAAGCTTCTTGCCATTGCGGCCGAACGGAAGGAGATATTTGCTCAAAACTTGCTGTGCTGGTGCAGACAGTGGCACCCGACATGCCTGCGTTGTCGTTTTCACCCGGGCACTCTTTGGGCGGGCGCAGCACGCAGAAACACCTAGATTGCAGATAAGCGCCTTTTCCCATTGACCGCGACGAACAGACAAGATGCACAAGCTTCTTGCCATTGCGGCCGAACGGAAGGAGATATTTGCTCAAAACTTGCTGTGCTGGTGCAGACAGTGGCACCCGACATGACTGCGTTGTCGTTTTCACCCGGGCACTCTTTGGGCGGGCGCAGCACGCAGAAACACCTAGATTGCAGATAAGCGCCTTTTCCCATTGACCGCGACGAACATAGAAGATGCACAAGCTTCTTGCCATTGCGGCCGAACGGAAGGAGATATTTGCTCAAAACTTGCTGTGCTGATGCAGACAGTGGCACCCGACATGCCTGCGTTGTCGTTTTCACCCGGGCACTCTTTGGGCGGGCGCAGCACGCAGAAACACCTAGATTGCAGATAAGCGCCTTTTCCCATTGACCGCGACGAACAGAGAAGATGCACAAGCTTCTTGCCATTGCGGCCGAACGGAAGGAGATATTTGCTCAAAACTTGCTGTGCTGGTGCAGACAGTGGCACCCGACATGCCTGCGTTGTCGTTTTCACCCGGGCACTCTTTGGGCGGGCGCAGCACGCAGAAACACCTAGATTGCAGATAAGCGCCTTTTCCCATTGACCGCGACGAACAGAGAAGATGCACAAGCTTCTTGCCATTGCGGCCGAACTGAAGGAGATATTTGCTCAAAACTTGCTGTGCTGGTGCAGACAGTGGCACCCGACATGCCTGCGTTGTCGTTTTCACCCGGGCACTCTTTGGGCGGGCGCAGCACGCAGAAACACCTAGATTGCAGATAAGCGCCTTTTCCCATTGACCGCGACGAACAGAGAAGATGCACAAGCTTCTTGCCATTGCGGCCGAACGGAATTAGATATTTGCTCAAAACTTGCTGTGCTGGTGCAGACAGTGGCACCCGACATGCCTGCGTTGTCGTTTTCACCCGGGCACTCTTTGGGCGGGCGCAGCACGCAGAAACACCTAGATTGCAGATAAGCGCCTTTTCCCATTGACCGCGACGAACAGACAAGATGCACAAGCTTCTTGCCATTGCGGCCGAACGGAAGGAGATATTTGCTCAAAACTTGCTGTGCTGGTGCAGACAGTGGCACCCGACATGCCTGCGTTGTCGTTTTCACCAGGGCACTCTTTGGGTCGGCGCAGCACGCAGAAACACCTAGATTGCAGATAAGCGCCTTTTCCCATTGACCGCGACGAACAGAGAGGATGCACAAGCTTCTTGCCATTGCGGCCGAATGGAAGGAGATATTTGCTCAAAAATTGCTGTGCTGGTGCAGACAGGGGCACCCGACATGCCTGCGTTGTCGTTTTCACCCGGGCACTCTTTGGGCGGGCGCAGCACGCAGAAACACCTAGATTGCAGATAAGCGCCTTTTCCCATTGACCGCGACGAACAGACAAGATGCACAAGCTTCTTGCCATTGCGGCCGAACGGAAGGAGATATTTGCTCAAAACTTGCTGTGCTGGTGCAGACAGTGGCACCCGACATGCCTGCGTTGTCGTTTTCACCCGGGCACTCTTTGGGCGGGCTTAGCACGCAGAAACACCTAGATTGCAGATAAGCGCCTTTTCCCATTGACCGTGACGAACAGAGAGGATGCACAAGCTTCTTGCCATTGCGGCCGAACGGAAGGAGATATTTGCTCAAAACTTGCTGTGCTGGTGCAGACAGTGGCACCCGACATGCCTGAGTTGTCGTTTTCACCCGGGCACTCTTTGGGCGGGCGCAGCACGCAGAAACACCTAGATTGCAGATAAGCGCCTTTTCCCATTGACCGCGACGAACAGAGAAGATGCACAAGCTTCTTTCCATTGCGGCCGAACGGAAGGAGATATTTGCTCAAAACTTGCTGTGCTGGTGCAGACAGTGGCACCCGACATGCCTGCGTTGTCGTTTTCACCCGGGCACTCTTTGGGCGGGCGCAGCACGCAGAAACACCTAGATTGCAGATAAGCGCCTTTTCCCATTGACCGCGACGAACATAGAAGATGCACAAGCTTCTTGCCATTGCGGCCGAACGGAAGGAGATATTTGCTCAAAACTTGCTGTGCTGATGCAGACAGTGGCACCCGACATGCCTGCGTTGTCGTTTTCACCCGGGCACTCTTTGGGCGGGCGCAGCACGCAGAAACACCTAGATTGCAGATAAGCGCCTTTTCCCATTGACCGCGACGAACAGAGAAGAGGCACAAGCTTCTTGCCATTGCGGCCGAACGGAAGGAGATATTTGCTCAAAACTTGCTGTGCTGGTGCAGACAGTGGCACCCGACATGCCTGCGTTGTCGTTTTCACCCGGGCACTCTTTGGGCGGGCGCAGCACGCAGAAACACCTAGATTGCAGATAAGCGCCTTTTCCCATTGACCGCGACGAACAGAGAAGATGCACAAGCTTCTTGCCTATGCGGCCGAATGGAAGGAGATATTTGCTCAAAACTTGCTGTGCTGGTGCAGACAGGGGCACCCGACATGCCTGCGTTGTCGTTTTCACCCGGGCACTCTTTGGGCGGGCGCAGCACGCAGAAACACCTAGATTGCAGATAAGCGCCTTTTCCCATTGACCGCGACGAACAGACAAGATGCACAAGCTTCTTGCCATTGCGGCCGAACGGAAGGAGATATTTGCTCAAAACTTGCTGTGCTGGTGCAGACAGTGGCACCCCACATGCCTGCGTTGTCGTTTTCACCCGGGCACTCTTTGGGCGGGCGCAGCACGCAGAAACACCTAGATTGCAGATAAGCGCCTTTTCCCATTGACCGCGACGAACAGAGAGGATGCACAAGCTTCTTGCCATTGCGGCCGAACGGAAGGAGATATTTGCTCAAAACTTGCTGTGCTGGTGCAGACAGTGGCACCCGACATGCCTGCGTTGTCGTTTTCACCCGGGCACTCTTTGGGCGGGCGCAGCACGCAGAAACACCTAGATTGCAGATAAGCGCCTTTTCTCATTGACCGCGACGAACAGAGAAGATGCACAAGCTTCTTGCCATTGCGGCCGAACGGAAGGAGATATTTGCTCAAAACTTGCTGTGCTGGTGCAGACAGTGGCACCCGACATGCCTGCGTTGTCGTTTTCACCCGGGCACTCTTTGGGCGGGCGCAGCACGCAGAAACACCTAGATTGCAGATAAGCGCCTTTTCCCATTGACCGCGACGAACAGACAAGATGCACAAGCTTCTTGCCATTGCGGCCGAACGGAAGGAGATATTTGCTCAAAACTTGCTGTGCTGGTGCAGACAGTGGCACCCGACATGCCTGCGTTGTCGTTTTCACCCGGGCACTCTTTGGGCGGGCGCAGCACGCAGAAACACCTAGATTGCAGATAAGCGCCTTTTCCCATTGACCGCGACGAACAGACAAGATGCACAAGCTTCTTGCCATTGCGGCCGAACGGAAGGAGATATTTGCTCAAAACTTGCTGTGCTGGTGCAGACAGTGGCACCCGACATGCCTGCGTTGTCGTTTTCACCCGGGCACTCTTTGGGCGGGCGCAGCACGCAGAAACACCTAGATTGCAGATAAGCGCCTTTTCCCATTGACCGCGACGAACAGAGAGGATGCACAAGCTTCTTGCCATTGCGGCCGAACGGAAGGAGATATTTGCTCAAAACTTGCTGTGCTGGTGCAGACAGTGGCACCCGACATGCCTGCGTTGTCGTTTTCACCCGGGCACTCTTTGGGCGGGCGCAGCACGCAGAAACACCTAGATTGCAGATAAGCGCCTTTTCCCATTGACCGCGACGAACAGACAA
Organism: Hyla sarda; assembly: GCF_029499605.1. Classification (NCBI taxonomy): domain Eukaryota; kingdom Metazoa; phylum Chordata; class Amphibia; order Anura; family Hylidae; genus Hyla; species Hyla sarda. The sequence goes on from NW_026610758.1 coordinate 77,090, forward strand.
GATGCACAAGCTTCTTGCCATTGCGGCCGAACGGAAGGAGATATTTGCTCAAAACTTGCTGTGCTGGTGCAGACAGTGGCACCCGACATGCCTGCGTTGTCGTTTTCACCCGGGCACTCTTTGGGCGGGCGCAGCACGCAGAAACACCTAGATTGCAGATAAGCGCCTTTTCCCATTGACCGCGACGAACAGAGAGGATGCACAAGCTTCTTGCCATTGCGGCCGAACGGAAGGAGATATTTGCTCAAAACTTGCTGTGCTGGTGCAGACAGTGGCACCCGACATGCCTGCGTTGTCGTTTTCACCCGGGCACTCTTTGGGCGGGCGCAGCACGCAGAAACACCTAGATTGCAGATAAGCGCCTTTTCCCATTGACCGCGACGAACAGACAAGATGCACAAGCTTCTTGCCATTGCGGCCGAACGGAAGGAGATATTTGCTCAAAACTTGCTGTGCTGGTGCAGACAGTGGCACCCGACATGCCTGCGTTGTCGTTTTCACCCGAGCACTCTTTGGGCGGGCGCAGCACGCAGAAACACCTAGATTGCAGATAAGCGCCTTTTCTCATTGACCGCGACGAACAGAGAAGATGCACAAGCTTCTTACCATTGAGGCCGAACGGAAGGAGATATTTGCTCAAAACTTGCTGTGCTGGTGCAGACAGTGGCACCCGACATGCCTGCGTTGTCGTTTTCACCCGGGCACTCTTTGGGCGGGCGCAGCACGCAGAAACACCTAGATTGCAGATAAGCGCCTTTTCCCATTGACCGCGACGAACAGAGAGGATGCACAAGCTTCTTGCCATTGCGGCCGAATGGAAGGAGATATTTGCTCAAAAATTGCTGTGCTGGTGCAGACAGGGGCACCCGACATGCCTGCGTTGTCGTTTTCACCCGGGCACTCTTTGGGCGGGCGCAGCACGCAGAAACACCTAGATTGCAGATAAGCGCCTTTTCCCATTGACCGCGACGAACAGAGAAGATGCACAAGCTTCTTGCCATTGCGGCCGAACGGAATTAGATATTTGCTCAAAACTTGCTGTGCTGGTGCAGACAGTGGCACCCGACATGCCTGCGTTGTCGTTTTCACCCGGGCACTCTTTGGGCGGGCGCAGCACGCAGAAACACCTAGATTGCAGATAAGCGCCTTTTCCCATTGACCGCGACGAACAGAGAAGATGCACAAGCTTCTTGCCATTGCGGCCGAACGGAAGGAGATATTTGCTCAAAACTTGCTGTGCTGGTGCAGACAGTGGCACCCGACATGCCTGCGTTGTCGTTTTCACCCGGGCACTCTTTGGGCGGGCGCAGCACGCAGAAACACCTAGATTGCAGATAAGCGCCTTTTCCCATTGACCGCGACGAACAGAGAGGATGCACAAGCTTCTTGCCATTGCGGCCGAATGGAAGGAGATATTTGCTCAAAAATTGCTGTGCTGGTGCAGACAGGGGCACCCGACATGCCTGCGTTGTCGTTTTCACCCGGGCACTCTTTGGGCGGGCGCAGCACGCAGAAACACCTAGATTGCAGATAAGCGCCTTTTCCCATTGACCGCGACGAACAGAGAGGATGCACAAGCTTCTTGCCATTGCGGCCGAACGGAAGGAGATATTTGCTCAAAACTTGCTGTGCTGGTGCAGACAGTGGCACCCGACATGCCTGCGTTGTCGTTTTCACCCGGGCACTCTTTGGGCGGGCGCAGCACGCAGAAACACCTAGATTGCAGATAAGCGCCTTTTCCCATTGACCGCGACGAACAGAGAAGATGCACAAGCTTCTTGCCATTGCGGCCGAACTGAAGGAGATATTTGCTCAAAACTTGCTGTGCTGGTGCAGACAGTGGCACCCGACATGCCTGCGTTGTCGTTTTCACCCGGGCACTCTTTGGGCGGGCGCAGCACGCAGAAACACCTAGATTGCAGATAAGCGCCTTTTCCCATTGACCGCGACGAACAGACAAGATGCACAAGCTTCTTGCCATTGCGGCCGAACGGAATTAGATATTTGCTCAAAACTTGCTGTGCTGGTGCAGACAGTGGCACCCGACATGCCTGCGTTGTCGTTTTCACCCGGGCACTCTTTGGGCGGGCGCAGCACGCAGAAACACCTAGATTGCAGATAAGCGCCTTTTCCCATTGACCGCGACGAACAGACAAGATGCACAAGCTTCTTGCCATTGCGGCCGAATGGAAGGAGATATTTGCTCAAAAATTGCTGTGCTGGTGCAGACAGGGGCACCCGACATGCCTGCGTTGTCGTTTTCACCCGGGCACTCTTTGGGCGGGCGCAGCACGCAGAAACACCTAGATTGCAGATAAGCGCCTTTTCCCATTGACCGCGACGAACAGAGAAGATGCACAAGCTTCTTGCCATTGCGGCCGAACGGAAGGAGATATTTGCTCAAAACTTGCTGTGCTGGTGCAGACAGTGGCACCCGACATGCCTGCGTTGTCGTTTTCACCCGGGCACTCTTTGGGCGGGCGCAGCACGCAGAAACACCTAGATTGCAGATAAGCGCCTTTTCCCATTGACCGCGACGAACAGAGAGGATGCACAAGCTTCTTGCCATTGCGGCCGAATGGAAGGAGATATTTGCTCAAAAATTGCTGTGCTGGTGCAGACAGGGGCACCCGACATGCCTGCGTTGTCGTTTTCACCCGGGCACTCTTTGGGCGGGCGCAGCACGCAGAAACACCTAGATTGCAGATAAGCGCCTTTTCCCATTGACCGCGACGAACAGAGAGGATGCACAAGCTTCTTGCCATTGCGGCCGAACGGAAGGAGATATTTGCTCAAAACTTGCTGTGCTGGTGCAGACAGTGGCACCCGACATGCCTGCGTTGTCGTTTTCACCCGGGCACTCTTTGGGCGGGCGCAGCACGCAGAAACACCTAGATTGCAGATAAGCGCCTTTTCCCATTGACCGCGACGAACAGAGAAGATGCACAAGCTTCTTGCCATTGCGGCCGAACTGAAGGAGATATTTGCTCAAAACTTGCTGTGCTGGTGCAGACAGTGGCACCCGACATGCCTGCGTTGTCGTTTTCACCCGGGCACTCTTTGGGCGGGCGCAGCACGCAGAAACACCTAGATTGCAGATAAGCGCCTTTTCCCATTGACCGCGACGAACAGACAAGATGCACAAGCTTCTTGCCATTGCGGCCGAACGGAATTAGATATTTGCTCAAAACTTGCTGTGCTGGTGCAGACAGTGGCACCCGACATGCCTGCGTTGTCGTTTTCACCCGGGCACTCTTTGGGCGGGCGCAGCACGCAGAAACACCTAGATTGCAGATAAGCGCCTTTTCCCATTGACCGCGACGAACAGACAAGATGCACAAGCTTCTTGCCATTGCGGCCGAACGGAAGGAGATATTTGCTCAAAACTTGCTGTGCTGGTGCAGACAGTGGCACCCGACATGCCTGCGTTGTCGTTTTCACCCGGGCACTCTTTGGGCGGGCGCAGCACGCAGAAACACCTAGATTGCAGATAAGCGCCTTTTCTCATTGACCGCGACGAACAGAGAAGATGCACAAGCTTCTTACCATTGAGGCCGAACGGAAGGAGATATTTGCTCAAAACTTGCTGTGCTGGTGCAGACAGTGGCACCCGACATGCCTGCGTTGTCGTTTTCACCCGGGCACTCTTTGGGCGGGCGCAGCACGCAGAAACACCTAGATTGCAGATAAGCGCCTTTTCTCATTGACCGCGACGAACAGAGAAGATGCACAAGCTTCTTACCATTGAGGCCGAACGGAAGGAGATATTTGCTCAAAACTTGCTGTGCTGGTGCAGACAGTGGCACCCGACATGCCTGCGTTGTCGATTTAACCCGGGCACTCTTTGGGCGTGCGCAGCACACAGAAACACCTAGATTGCAGATAAGCGCCTTTTCCCATTGACCGGGACGAACAGAGAAGATGCACAAGCTTCTTGCCATTGCGGCCGAACGGAAGGAGATATTTGCTCAAAACTTGCTGTGCTGGTGCAGACAGTGGCACCCGACATGCCTGCGTTGTCGTTTTCACCCGGGCACTCTTTGGGCGGGCGCAGCACGCAGAAACACCTAGATTGCAGATAAGCGCCTTTTCCCATTGACCGCGACGAACAGAGAGGATGCACAAGCTTCTTGCCATTGCGGCCGAATGGAAGGAGATATTTGCTCAAAAATTGCTGTGCTGGTGCAGACAGGGGCACCCGACATGCCTGCGTTGTCGTTTTCACCCGGGCACTCTTTGGGCGGGCGCAGCACGCAGAAACACCTAGATTGCAGATAAGCGCCTTTTCCCATTGACCGCGACGAACAGACAAGATGCACAAGCTTCTTGCCATTGCGGCCGAACGGAAGGAGATATTTGCTCAAAACTTGCTGTGCTGGTGCAGACAGTGGCACCCGACATGCCTGCGTTGTCGTTTTCACCCAGGCACTCTTTGGGCGGGCGCAGCACGCAGAAACACCTAGATTGCAGATAAGCGCCTTTTCCCATTGACCGCGACGAACAGACAAGATGCACAAGCTTCTTGCCATTGCGGCCGAACGGAAGGAGATATTTGCTCAAAACTTGCTGTGCTGGTGCAGACAGTGGCACCCGACATGCCTGCGTTGTCGTTTTCACCCGGGCACTCTTTGGGCGGGCGCAGCACGCAGAAACACCTAGATTGCAGATAAGCGCCTTTTCCCATTGACCGCGACGAACAGAGAGGATGCACAAGCTTCTTGCCATTGCGGCCGAATGGAAGGAGATATTTGCTCAAAAATTGCTGTGCTGGTGCAGACAGGGGCACCCGACATGCCTGCGTTGTCGTTTTCACCCGGGCACTCTTTGGGCGGGCGCAGCACGCAGAAACACCTAGATTGCAGATAAGCGCCTTTTCCCATTGACCGCGACGAACAGAGAGGATGCACAAGCTTCTTGCCATTGCGGCCGAACGGAAGGAGATATTTGCTCAAAACTTGCTGTGCTGGTGCAGACAGTGGCACCCGACATGCCTGCGTTGTCGTTTTCACCCGGGCACTCTTTGGGCGGGCGCAGCACGCAGAAACACCTAGATTGCAGATAAGCGCCTTTTCCCATTGACCGCGACGAACAGAGAAGATGCACAAGCTTCTTGCCATTGCGGCCGAACGGAAGGAGATATTTGCTCAAAACTTGCTGTGCTGGTGCAGACAGTGGCACCCGACATGTCTGCGTTGTCGTTTTCACCCGGGCACTCTTTGGGCGGGCGCAGCACGCAGAAACACCTAGATTGCAGATAAGCGCCTTTTCCCATTGACGGCGACGAACAGAGAGGATGCACAAGCTTCTTGCCATTGCGGCCGAACGGAAGGAGATATTTGCTCAAAACTTGCTGTGCTGGTGCAGACAGTGGCACCCGACATGCCTGCGTTGTCGTTTTCACCCGAGCACTCTTTGGGCGGGCGCAGCACGCAGAAACACCTAGATTGCAGATAAGCGCCTTTTCTCATTGACCGCGACGAACAGAGAAGATGCACAAGCTTCTTACCATTGAGGCCGAACGGAAGGAGATATTTGCTCAAAACTTGCTGTGCTGGTGCAGACAGTGGCACCCGACATGCCTGCGTTGTCGTTTTCACCCGGGCACTCTTTGGGCGGGCGCAGCACGCAGAAACACCTAGATTGCAGATAAGCGCCTTTTCCCATTGACCGCGACGAACAGAGAGGATGCACAAGCTTCTTGCCATTGCGGCCGAATGGAAGGAGATATTTGCTCAAAAATTGCTGTGCTGGTGCAGACAGGGGCACCCGACATGCCTGCGTTGTCGTTTTCACCCGGGCACTCTTTGGGCGGGCGCAGCACGCAGAAACACCTAGATTGCACATAAGCGCCTTTTCCCATTGACCGCGACGAACAGACAAGATGTACAAGCTTCTTGCCATTGCGGCCGAACGGAAGGAGATATTTGCTCAAAACTTGCTGTGCTGGTGCAGACAGTGGCACCCGACATGCCTGCGTTGTCGTTTTCACCCGGGCACTCTTTGGGCGGGCGCAGCACGCAGAAACACCTAGATTGCAGATAAGCACCTTTTCCCATTGACCGCGACGAACAGAGAGGATGCACAAGCTTCTTACCATTGCGGCCGAATGGAAGGAGATATTTGCTCAAAAATTGCTGTGCTGGTGCAGACAGTGGCACCCGACATGCCTGCGTTGTCGTTTTCACCCGGGCACTCTTTGGGCGGGCGCAGCACGCAGAAACACCTAGATTGCAGATAAGCGCCTTTTCCCATTGACCGCGACGAACAGACAAGATGCACAAGCTTCTTGCCATTGCGGCCGAACGGAAGGAGATATTTGCTCAAAACTTGCTGTGCTGGTGCAGACAGTGGCACCCGACATGCCTACGTTGTCGTTTTCACCCGGGCACTCTTTGGGAGGGCGCAGCACGCAGAAACACCTAGATTGCAGATAAGCGCCTTTTCCCATTGACCGCGACGAACAGAGAGGATGCACAAGCTTCTTGCCATTGCGGCCGAACGGAAGGAGATATTTGCTCAAAACTTGCTGTGCTGGTGCAGACAGTGGCACCCGACATGCCTGCGTTGTCGTTTTCACCCGAGCACTCTTTGGGCGGGCGCAGCACGCAGAAACACCTAGATTGCAGATAAGCGCCTTTTCTCATTGACCGCGACGAACAGAGAAGATGCACAAGCTTCTTACCATTGAGGCCGAACGGAAGGAGATATTTGCTCAAAACTTGCTGTGCTGGTGCAGACAGTGGCACCCGACATGCCTGCGTTGTCGATTTAACCCGGGCACTCTTTGGGCGGGCGCAGCACGCAGAAACACCTAGATTGCAGATAAGCGCCTTTTCCCATTGACCGCGACGAACAGAGAAGATGCACAAGCTTCTTGCCATTGCGGCCGAACGGAAGGAGATATTTGCTCAAAACTTGCTGTGCTGGTGCAGACAGTGGCACCCGACATGCCTGCGTTGTCGTTTTCACCCGGGCACTCTTTGGGCGGGCGCAGCACGCAGAAACACCTAGATTGCAGATAAGCGCCTTTTCCCATTGACCGCGACGAACAGAGAGAATGCACAAGCTTCTTGCCATTGCGGCCGAATGGAAGGAGATATTTGCTCAAAACTTGCTGTGCTGATGCAGACAGTGGCACCCGACATGCCTGCGTTGTCGTTTTCACCCGGGCACTCTTTGGGCGGGCGCAGCACGCAGAAACACCTAGATTGCAGATAAGCGCCTTTTCCCATTGAACGCGACGAACAGAGAAGATGCACAAGCTTCTTGCCATTGCGGCCGAACGGAAGGAGATATTTGCTCAAAACTTGCTGTGCTGGTGCAGACAGTGGCACCCGACATGCCTGCGTTGTCGTTTTCACCCGGGCACTCTTTGGGCGGGCGCAGCACGCAGAAACACCTAGATTGCAGATAAGCGCCTTTTCCCATTGACCGCGACGAACAGAGAAGATGCACAAGCTTCTTGCCATTGCGGCCGAACGGAAGGAGATATTTGCTCAAAACTTGCTGTGCTGGTGCAGACAGTGGCACCCGACATGCCTGCGTTGTCGTTTTCACCCGGGCACTCTTTGGGCGGGCGCAGCACGCAGAAACACCTAGATTGCAGATAAGCGCCTTTTCCCTTTGACCGCGACGAACAGAGAGGATGCACAAGCTTCTTGCCATTGCGGCCGAACGGAAGGAGCTATTTGCTCAAAACTTGCTGTGCTGGTGCAGACAGTGGCACCCGACATGCCTGCGTTGTCGTTTTCACCCGGGCACTCTTTGGGCGGGCGCAGCACGCAGAAACACCTAGATTGCAGATAAGCGCCTTTTCCCATTGACCGCGACGAACAGACAAGATGCACAAGCTTCTTGCCATTGCGGCCGAACGGAATTAGATATTTGCTCAAAACTTGCTGTGCTGGTGCAGACAGTGGCACCCGACATGCCTGCGTTGTCGTTTTCACCCGGGCACTCTTTGGGCGGGCGCAGCACGCAGAAACACCTAGATTGCAGATAAGCGCCTTTTCCCATTGACCGCGACGAACAGACAAGATGCACAAGCTTCTTGCCATTGCGGCCGAATGGAAGGAGATATTTGCTCAAAAATTGCTGTGCTGGTGCAGACAGGGGCACCCGACATGCCTGCGTTGTCGTTTTCACCCGGGCACTCTTTGGGCGGGCGCAGCACGCAGAAACACCTAGATTGCAGATAAGCGCCTTTTCCCATTGACCGCGACGAACAGAGAAGATGCACAAGCTTCTTGCCATTGCGGCCGAACGGAAGGAGATATTTGCTCAAAACTTGCTGTGCTGGTGCAGACAGTGGCACCCGACATGCCTGCGTTGTCGTTTTCACCCGGGCACTCTTTGGGCGGGCGCAGCACGCAGAAACACCTAGATTGCAGATAAGCGCCTTTTCCCATTGACCGCGACGAACAGAGAGGATGCACAAGCTTCTTGCCATTGCGGCCGAATGGAAGGAGATATTTGCTCAAAAATTGCTGTGCTGGTGCAGACAGGGGCACCCGACATGCCTGCGTTGTCGTTTTCACCCGGGCACTCTTTGGGCGGGCGCAGCACGCAGAAACACCTAGATTGCAGATAAGCGCCTTTTCCCATTGACCGCGACGAACAGAGAGGATGCACAAGCTTCTTGCCATTGCGGCCGAACGGAAGGAGATATTTGCTCAAAACTTGCTGTGCTGGTGCAGACAGTGGCACCCGACATGCCTGCGTTGTCGTTTTCACCCGGGCACTCTTTGGGCGGGCGCAGCACGCAGAAACACCTAGATTGCAGATAAGCGCCTTTTCCCATTGACCGCGACGAACAGAGAAGATGCACAAGCTTCTTGCCATTGCGGCCGAACTGAAGGAGATATTTGCTCAAAACTTGCTGTGCTGGTGCAGACAGTGGCACTCGACATGCCTGCGTTGTCGTTTTCACCCGGGCACTCTTTGGGCGGGCGCAGCACGCAGAAACACCTAGATTGCAGATAAGCGCCTTTTCCCATTGACCGCGACGAACAGACAAGATGCACAAGCTTCTTGCCATTGCGGCCGAACGGAATTAGATATTTGCTCAAAACTTGCTGTGCTGGTGCAGACAGTGGCACCCGACATGCCTGCGTTGTCGTTTTCACCCGGGCACTCTTTGGGCGGGCGCAGCACGCAGAAACACCTAGATTGCAGATAAGCGCCTTTTCCCATTGACCGCGACGAACAGACATGATGCACAAGCTTCTTGCCATTGCGGCCGAACGGAAGGAGATATTTGCTCAAAACTTGCTGTGCTGGTGCAGACAGTGGCACCCGACATGCCTGCGTTGTCGTTTTCACCCGGGCACTCTTTGGGCGGGCGCAGCACGCAGAAACACCTAGATTGCAGATAAGCGCCTTTTCTCATTGACCGCGACGAACAGAGAAGATGCACAAGCTTCTTACCATTGAGGCCGAACGGAAGGAGATATTTGCTCAAAACTTGCTGTGCTGGTGCAGACAGTGGCACCCGACATGCCTGCGTTGTCGTTTTCACCCGGGCACTCTTTGGGCGGGCGCAGCACGCAGAAACACCTAGATTGCAGATAAGCGCCTTTTCTCATTGACCGCGACGAACAGAGAAGATGCACAAGCTTCTTACCATTGAGGCCGAACGGAAGGAGATATTTGCTCAAAACTTGCTGTGCTGGTGCAGACAGTGGCACCCGACATGCCTGCGTTGTCGATTTAACCCGGGCACTCTTTGGGCGTGCGCAGCACACAGAAACACCTAGATTGCAGATAAGCGCCTTTTCCCATTGACCGCGACGAACAGAGAAGATGCACAAGCTTCTTGCCATTGCGGCCGAACGGAAGGAGATATTTGCTCAAAACTTGCTGTGCTGGTGCAGACAGTGGCACCCGACATGCCTGCGTTGTCGTTTTCACCCGGGCACTCTTTGGGCGGGCGCAGCACGCAGAAACACCTAGATTGCAGATAAGCGCCTTTTCCCATTGACCGCGACGAACAGACAAGATGCACAAGCTTCTTGCCATTGCGGCCGAACGGAAGGAGATATTTGCTCAAAACTTGCTGTGCTGGTGCAGACAGTGGCACCCGACATGCCTGCGTTGTCGTTTTCACCCGGGCACTCTTTGGGCGGGCGCAGCACGCAGAAACACCTAGATTGCAGATAAGCGCCTTTTCCCATTGACCGCGACGAACAGACAAGATGCACAAGCTTCTTGCCATTGCGGCCGAACGGAAGGAGATATTTGCTCAAAACTTGCTGTGCTGGTGCAGACAGTGGCACCCGACATGCCTGCGTTGTCGTTTTCACCCGGGCACTCTTTGGGCGGGCGCAGCACGCAGAAACACCTAGATTGCAGATAAGCGCCTTTTCCCATTGACCGCGACGAACAGAGAAGATGCACAAGCTTCTTGCCATTGCGGCCGAACGGAAGGAGATATTTGCTCAAAACTTGCTGTGCTGGTGCAGACAGTGGCACCCGACATGCCTGCGTTGTCGTTTTCACCCGGGCACTCTTTGGGCGGGCGCAGCACGCAGAAACACCTAGATTGCAGATAAGCGCCTTTTCCCATTGACCGCGACGAACAGAGAGGATGCACAAGCTTCTTGCCATTGCGGCCGAATGGAAGGCGATATTTGCTCAAAAATTGCTGTGCTGGTGCAGACAGGGGCACCCGACATGCCTGCGTTGTCGTTTTCACCCGGGCACTCTTTGGGCGGGCGCAGCACGCAGAAACACCTAGATTGCAGATAAGCGCCTTTTCCCATTGACCGCGACGAACAGACAAGATGCACAAGCTTCTTGCCATTGCGGCCGAACGGAAGGAGATATTTGCTCAAAACTTGCTGTGCTGGTGCAGACAGTGGCACCCGACATGCCTGCGTTGTCGTTTTCACCCGGGCACTCTTTGGGCGGGCGCAGCACGCAGAAACACCTAGATTGCAGATAAGCGCCTTTTCCCATTGACCGCGACGAACAGAGAGGATGCACAAGCTTCTTGCCATTGCGGCCGAACGGAAGGAGATATTTGCTCAAAACTTGCTGTGCTGGTGCAGACAGTGGCACCCGACATGCCTGCGTTGTCGTTTTCACCCGGGCACTCTTTGGGCGGGCGCAGCACGCAGAAACACCTAGATTGCAGATAAGCGCCTTTTCCCATTGACCGCGACGAACAGAGAAGATGCACAAGCTTCTTGCCATTGCGGTCGAACGGAAGGAGATATTTGCTCAAAACTTACTGTGCTGGTGCAGACAGTGGCACCCGACATGCCTGCGTTGTCGTTTTCACCCGGGCACTCTTTGGGCGGGCGCAGCACGCAGAAACACCTAGATTGCAGATAAGCGCCTTTTCCCATTGACCGCGACGAACAGAGAAGATGCACAAGCTTCTTGCCATTGCGGCCGAACGGAAGGAGATATTTGCTCAAAACTTGCTGTGCTGGTGCAGACAGTGGCACCCGACATGCCTGCGTTGTCGTTTTCACCCGGGCACTCTTTGGGCGGCCGCAGCACGCAGAAACACCTAGATTGCAGATAAGCGCCTTTTCCCATTGACCGCGACGAACAGAGAAGATGCACAAGCTTCTTGCCATTGCGGCCGAACGGAAGGAGATATTTGCTCAAAACTTGCTGTGCTGGTGCAGACAGTGGCACCCGACATGCCTGCGTTGTCGTTTTCACCCGGGTACTCTTTGGGCGGGCGCAGCACGCAGAAACACCTAGATTGCAGATAAGCGCCTTTTCCCATTGACCGCGACGAACAGAGAGGATGCACAAGCTTCTTGCCATTGCGGCCGAACGGAAGGAGATATTTGCTCAAAACGTGCTGTGCTGGTGCAGACAGTGGCACCCGACATGCCTGCGTTGTCGTTTTCACCCGGGCACTCTTTGGGCGGGCGCAGCACGCAGAAACACCTAGATTGCAGATAAGCTCCTTTTCCCATTGACCGCGACGAACAGAGAAGATGCACAAGCTTCTTGCCATTGCGGCCGAACGGAAGGAGATATTTGCTCAAAACTTGCTGTGCTGGTGCAGACAGTGGCACCCGACATGCCTGCGTTGTCGTTTTCACCCGGGCACTCTTTGGGCGGGCGCAGCACGCAGAAACACCTAGATTGCAGATAAGCGCCTTTTCCCATTGACCGCGACGAACAGAGAAGATGCACAAGCTTCTTGCCATTGCGGCCGAACTGAAGGAGATATTTGCTCAAAACTTGCTGTGCTGGTGCAGACAGTGGCACCCGACATGCCTGCGTTGTCGTTTTCACCCGGGCACTCTTTGGGCGGGCGCAGCACGCAGAAACACCTAGATTGCAGATAAGCGCCTTTTCCCATTGACCGCGACGAACAGAGAAGATGCACAAGCTTCTTGCCATTGCGGCCGAACGGAATTAGATATTTGCTCAAAACTTGCTGTGCTGGTGCAGACAGTGGCACCCGACATGCCTGCGTTGTCGTTTTCACCCGGGCACTCTTTGGGCGGGCGCAGCACGCAGAAACACCTAGATTGCAGATAAGCGCCTTTTCCCATTGACCGCGACGAACAGAGAGGATGCACAAGCTTCTTGCCATTGCGGCCGAACGGAAGGAGATATTTGCTCAAAACTTGCTGTGCTGGTGCAGACAGTGGCACCCGACATGCCTGCGTTGTCGTTTTCACCCGGGCACTCTTTGGGCGGGCGCAGCACGCAGAAACACCTAGATTGCAGATAAGCGCCTTTTCCCATTGACCGCGACGAACAGAGAAGATGCACAAGCTTCTTGCCATTGCGGCCGAACGGAAGGAGATATTTGCTCAAAACTTGCTGTGCTGGTGCAGACAGTGGCACCCGACATGCCTGCGTTGTCGTTTTCACCCGGGCACTCTTTGGGCGGGCGCAGCACGCAGAAACACCTAGATTGCAGATAAGCGCCTTTTCCCTTTGACCGCGACGAACAGAGAGGATGCACAAGCTTCTTGCCATTGCGGCCGAACGGAAGGAGCTATTTGCTCAAAACTTGCTGTGCTGGTGCAGACAGTGGCACCCGACATGCCTGCGTTGTCGTTTTCACCCGGGCACTCTTTGGGCGGGCGCAGCACGCAGAAACACCTAGATTGCAGATAAGCGCCTTTTCCCATTGACCGCGACGAACAGAGAGGATGCACAAGCTTCTTGCCATTGCGGCCGAACGGAAGGAGATATTTGCTCAAAACTTGCTGTGCTGGTGCAGACAGTGGCACCCGACATGCCTGCGTTGTCGTTTTCACCCGGGCACTCTTTGGGCGGGCGCAGCACGCAGAAACACCTAGATTGCAGATAAGCGCCTTTTCCCATTGACCGCGACGAACAGACAAGATGCACAAGCTTCTTGCCATTGCGGCCGAACGGAAGGAGATATTTGCTCAAAACTTGCTGTGCTGGTGCAGACAGTGGCACCCGACATGACTGCGTTGTCGTTTTCACCCGGGCACTCTTTGGGCGGGCGCAGCACGCAGAAACACCTAGATTGCAGATAAGCGCCTTTTCCCATTGACCGCGACGAACATAGAAGATGCACAAGCTTCTTGCCATTGCGGCCGAACGGAAGGAGATATTTGCTCAAAACTTGCTGTGCTGATGCAGACAGTGGCACCCGACATGCCTGCGTTGTCGTTTTCACCCGGGCACTCTTTGGGCGGGCGCAGCACGCAGAAACACCTAGATTGCAGATAAGCGCCTTTTCCCATTGACCGCGACGAACAGAGAAGATGCACAAGCTTCTTGCCATTGCGGCCGAACGGAAGGAGATATTTGCTCAAAACTTGCTGTGCTGGTGCAGACAGTGGCACCCGACATGCCTGCGTTGTCGTTTTCACCCGGGCACTCTTTGGGCGGGCGCAGCACGCAGAAACACCTAGATTGCAGATAAGCGCCTTTTCCCATTGACCGCGACGAACAGAGAAGATGCACAAGCTTCTTGCCATTGCGGCCGAACTGAAGGAGATATTTGCTCAAAACTTGCTGTGCTGGTGCAGACAGTGGCACCCGACATGCCTGCGTTGTCGTTTTCACCCGGGCACTCTTTGGGCGGGCGCAGCACGCAGAAACACCTAGATTGCAGATAAGCGCCTTTTCCCATTGACCGCGACGAACAGAGAAGATGCACAAGCTTCTTGCCATTGCGGCCGAACGGAATTAGATATTTGCTCAAAACTTGCTGTGCTGGTGCAGACAGTGGCACCCGACATGCCTGCGTTGTCGTTTTCACCCGGGCACTCTTTGGGCGGGCGCAGCACGCAGAAACACCTAGATTGCAGATAAGCGCCTTTTCCCATTGACCGCGACGAACAGACAAGATGCACAAGCTTCTTGCCATTGCGGCCGAACGGAAGGAGATATTTGCTCAAAACTTGCTGTGCTGGTGCAGACAGTGGCACCCGACATGCCTGCGTTGTCGTTTTCACCAGGGCACTCTTTGGGTCGGCGCAGCACGCAGAAACACCTAGATTGCAGATAAGCGCCTTTTCCCATTGACCGCGACGAACAGAGAGGATGCACAAGCTTCTTGCCATTGCGGCCGAATGGAAGGAGATATTTGCTCAAAAATTGCTGTGCTGGTGCAGACAGGGGCACCCGACATGCCTGCGTTGTCGTTTTCACCCGGGCACTCTTTGGGCGGGCGCAGCACGCAGAAACACCTAGATTGCAGATAAGCGCCTTTTCCCATTGACCGCGACGAACAGACAAGATGCACAAGCTTCTTGCCATTGCGGCCGAACGGAAGGAGATATTTGCTCAAAACTTGCTGTGCTGGTGCAGACAGTGGCACCCGACATGCCTGCGTTGTCGTTTTCACCCGGGCACTCTTTGGGCGGGCTTAGCACGCAGAAACACCTAGATTGCAGATAAGCGCCTTTTCCCATTGACCGTGACGAACAGAGAGGATGCACAAGCTTCTTGCCATTGCGGCCGAACGGAAGGAGATATTTGCTCAAAACTTGCTGTGCTGGTGCAGACAGTGGCACCCGACATGCCTGAGTTGTCGTTTTCACCCGGGCACTCTTTGGGCGGGCGCAGCACGCAGAAACACCTAGATTGCAGATAAGCGCCTTTTCCCATTGACCGCGACGAACAGAGAAGATGCACAAGCTTCTTTCCATTGCGGCCGAACGGAAGGAGATATTTGCTCAAAACTTGCTGTGCTGGTGCAGACAGTGGCACCCGACATGCCTGCGTTGTCGTTTTCACCCGGGCACTCTTTGGGCGGGCGCAGCACGCAGAAACACCTAGATTGCAGATAAGCGCCTTTTCCCATTGACCGCGACGAACATAGAAGATGCACAAGCTTCTTGCCATTGCGGCCGAACGGAAGGAGATATTTGCTCAAAACTTGCTGTGCTGATGCAGACAGTGGCACCCGACATGCCTGCGTTGTCGTTTTCACCCGGGCACTCTTTGGGCGGGCGCAGCACGCAGAAACACCTAGATTGCAGATAAGCGCCTTTTCCCATTGACCGCGACGAACAGAGAAGAGGCACAAGCTTCTTGCCATTGCGGCCGAACGGAAGGAGATATTTGCTCAAAACTTGCTGTGCTGGTGCAGACAGTGGCACCCGACATGCCTGCGTTGTCGTTTTCACCCGGGCACTCTTTGGGCGGGCGCAGCACGCAGAAACACCTAGATTGCAGATAAGCGCCTTTTCCCATTGACCGCGACGAACAGAGAAGATGCACAAGCTTCTTGCCTATGCGGCCGAATGGAAGGAGATATTTGCTCAAAACTTGCTGTGCTGGTGCAGACAGGGGCACCCGACATGCCTGCGTTGTCGTTTTCACCCGGGCACTCTTTGGGCGGGCGCAGCACGCAGAAACACCTAGATTGCAGATAAGCGCCTTTTCCCATTGACCGCGACGAACAGACAAGATGCACAAGCTTCTTGCCATTGCGGCCGAACGGAAGGAGATATTTGCTCAAAACTTGCTGTGCTGGTGCAGACAGTGGCACCCCACATGCCTGCGTTGTCGTTTTCACCCGGGCACTCTTTGGGCGGGCGCAGCACGCAGAAACACCTAGATTGCAGATAAGCGCCTTTTCCCATTGACCGCGACGAACAGAGAGGATGCACAAGCTTCTTGCCATTGCGGCCGAACGGAAGGAGATATTTGCTCAAAACTTGCTGTGCTGGTGCAGACAGTGGCACCCGACATGCCTGCGTTGTCGTTTTCACCCGGGCACTCTTTGGGCGGGCGCAGCACGCAGAAACACCTAGATTGCAGATAAGCGCCTTTTCTCATTGACCGCGACGAACAGAGAAGATGCACAAGCTTCTTGCCATTGCGGCCGAACGGAAGGAGATATTTGCTCAAAACTTGCTGTGCTGGTGCAGAAAGTGGCACCCGACATGCCTGCGTTGTCGTTTTCACCCGGGCACTCTTTGGGCGGGCGCAGCACGCAGAAACACCTAGATTGCAGATAAGCGCCTTTTCCCATTGACCGCGACGAACAGAGAAGATGCACAAGCTTCTTGCCAATGCGGCCGAACGGAAGGAGATATTTGCTCAAAACTTGCTGTGCTGGTGCAGACAGGGGCACCCGACATGCCTGCGTTGTCGTTTTCACCCGGGCACTCTTTGGGCGGGCGCAGCACGCAGAAACACCTAGATTGCAGATAAGCGCCTTTTCCCATTGACCGCGACGAACAGACAAGATGCACAAGCTTCTTGCCATTGCGGCCGAACGGAAGGAGATATTTGCTCAAAACTTGCTGTGCTGGTGCAGACAGTGGCACCCGACATGCCTGCGTTGTCGTTTTCACCCGGGCACTCTTTGGGCGGGCGCAGCACGCAGAAACACCTAGATTGCAGATAAGCGCCTTTTCCCATTGACCGCGACGAACAGACAAGATGCACAAGCTTCTTGCCATTGCGGCCGAACGGAAGGAGATATTTGCTCAAAACTTGCTGTGCTGGTGCAGACAGTGGCACCCGACATGCCTGCGTTGTCGTTTTCACCCGGGCACTCTTTGGGCGGGCGCAGCACGCAGAAACACCTAGATTGCAGATAAGCGCCTTTTCCCATTGACCGCGACGAACAGAGAGGATGCACAAGCTTCTTGCCATTGCGGCCGAACGGAAGGAGATATTTGCTCAAAACTTGCTGTGCTGGTGCAGACAGTGGCACCCGACATGCCTGCGTTGTCGTTTTCACCCGGGCACTCTTTGGGCGGGCGCAGCACGCAGAAACACCTAGATTGCAGATAAGCGCCTTTTCCCATTGACCGCGACGAACAGACAAGATGCACAAGCTTCTTGCCATTGCGGCCGAACGGAAGGAGATATTTGCTCAAAACTTGCTGTGCTGGTGCAGACAGTGGCACCCGACATGCCTGCGTTGTCGTTTTCACCCGGGCACTCTTTGGGCGGGCGCAGCACGCAGAAACACCTAGATTGCAGATAAGCGCCTTTTCCCATTGACCGCGACGAACAGAGAGGATGCACAAGCTTCTTGCCATTGCGGCCGAACGGAAGGAGATATTTGCTCAAAACTTGCTGTGCTGGTGCAGACAGTGGCACCCGACATGCCTGCGTTGTCGTTTTCACCCGGGCACTCTTTGGGCGGGCGCAGCACGCAGAAACACCTAGATTGCAGATAAGCGCCTTTTCCCATTGACCGCGACGAACAGACAAGATGCACAAGCTTCTTGCCATTGCGGCCGAACGGAAGGAGATATTTGCTCAAAACTTGCTGTGCTGGTGCAGACAGTGGCACCCGACATGCCTGCGTTGTCGTTTTCACCCGAGCACTCTTTGGGCGGGCGCAGCACGCAGAAACACCTAGATTGCAGATAAGCGCCTTTTCTCATTGACCGCGACGAACAGAGAAGATGCACAAGCTTCTTACCATTGAGGCCGAACGGAAGGAGATATTTGCTCAAAACTTGCTGTGCTGGTGCAGACAGTGGCACCCGACATGCCTGCGTTGTCGTTTTCACCCGGGCACTCTTTGGGCGGGCGCAGCACGCAGAAACACCTAGATTGCAGATAAGCGCCTTTTCCCATTGACCGCGACGAACAGAGAGGATGCACAAGCTTCTTGCCATTGCGGCCGAATGGAAGGAGATATTTGCTCAAAAATTGCTGTGCTGGTGCAGACAGGGGCACCCGACATGCCTGCGTTGTCGTTTTCACCCGGGCACTCTTTGGGCGGGCGCAGCACGCAGAAACACCTAGATTGCAGATAAGCGCCTTTTCCCATTGACCGCGACGAACAGAGAAGATGCACAAGCTTCTTGCCATTGCGGCCGAACGGAATTAGATATTTGCTCAAAACTTGCTGTGCTGGTGCAGACAGTGGCACCCGACATGCCTGCGTTGTCGTTTTCACCCGGGCACTCTTTGGGCGGGCGCAGCACGCAGAAACACCTAGATTGCAGATAAGCGCCTTTTCCCATTGACCGCGACGAACAGACAAGATGCACAAGCTTCTTGCCATTGCGGCCGAACGGAAGGAGATATTTGCTCAAAACTTGCTGTGCTGGTGCAGACAGTGGCACCCGACATGCCTGCGTTGTCGTTTTCACCCGGGCACTCTTTGGGCGGGCGCAGCACGCAGAAACACCTAGATTGCAGATAAGCGCCTTTTCCCATTGACCGCGACGAACAGAGAGGATGCACAAGCTTCTTGCCATTGCGGCCGAATGGAAGGAGATATTTGCTCAAAAATTGCTGTGCTGGTGCAGACAGGGGCACCCGACATGCCTGCGTTGTCGTTTTCACCCGGGCACTCTTTGGGCGGGCGCAGCACGCAGAAACACCTAGATTGCAGATAAGCGCCTTTTCCCATTGACCGCGACGAACAGAGAGGATGCACAAGCTTCTTGCCATTGCGGCCGAACGGAAGGAGATATTTGCTCAAAACTTGCTGTGCTGGTGCAGACAGTGGCACCCGACATGCCTGCGTTGTCGTTTTCACCCGGGCACTCTTTGGGCGGGCGCAGCACGCAGAAACACCTAGATTGCAGATAAGCGCCTTTTCCCATTGACCGCGACGAACAGAGAAGATGCACAAGCTTCTTGCCATTGCGGCCGAACTGAAGGAGATATTTGCTCAAAACTTGCTGTGCTGGTGCAGACAGTGGCACCCGACATGCCTGCGTTGTCGTTTTCACCCGGGCACTCTTTGGGCGGGCGCAGCACGCAGAAACACCTAGATTGCAGATAAGCGCCTTTTCCCATTGACCGCGACGAACAGACAAGATGCACAAGCTTCTTGCCATTGCGGCCGAACGGAATTAGATATTTGCTCAAAACTTGCTGTGCTGGTGCAGACAGTGGCACCCGACATGCCTGCGTTGTCGTTTTCACCCGGGCACTCTTTGGGCGGGCGCAGCACGCAGAAACACCTAGATTGCAGATAAGCGCCTTTTCCCATTGACCGCGACGAACAGACAAGATGCACAAGCTTCTTGCCATTGCGGCCGAATGGAAGGAGATATTTGCTCAAAAATTGCTGTGCTGGTGCAGACAGGGGCACCCGACATGCCTGCGTTGTCGTTTTCACCCGGGCACTCTTTGGGCGGGCGCAGCACGCAGAAACACCTAGATTGCAGATAAGCGCCTTTTCCCATTGACCGCGACGAACAGAGAGGATGCACAAGCTTCTTGCCATTGCGGCCGAATGGAAGGAGATATTTGCTCAAAAATTGCTGTGCTGGTGCAGACAGGGGCACCCGACATGCCTGCGTTGTCGTTTTCACCCGGGCACTCTTTGGGCGGGCGCAGCACGCAGAAACACCTAGATTGCAGATAAGCGCCTTTTCCCATTGACCGCGACGAACAGAGAGGATGCACAAGCTTCTTGCCATTGCGGCCGAACGGAAGGAGATATTTGCTCAAAACTTGCTGTGCTGGTGCAGACAGTGGCACCCGACATGCCTGCGTTGTCGTTTTCACCCGGGCACTCTTTGGGCGGGCGCAGCACGCAGAAACACCTAGATTGCAGATAAGCGCCTTTTCCCATTGACCGCGACGAACAGAGAAGATGCACAAGCTTCTTGCCATTGCGGCCGAACTGAAGGAGATATTTGCTCAAAACTTGCTGTGCTGGTGCAGACAGTGGCACCCGACATGCCTGCGTTGTCGTTTTCACCCGGGCACTCTTTGGGCGGGCGCAGCACGCAGAAACACCTAGATTGCAGATAAGCGCCTTTTCCCATTGACCGCGACGAACAGACAAGATGCACAAGCTTCTTGCCATTGCGGCCGAACGGAATTAGATATTTGCTCAAAACTTGCTGTGCTGGTGCAGACAGTGGCACCCGACATGCCTGCGTTGTCGTTTTCACCCGGGCACTCTTTGGGCGGGCGCAGCACGCAGAAACACCTAGATTGCAGATAAGCGCCTTTTCCCATTGACCGCGACGAACAGACAAGATGCACAAGCTTCTTGCCATTGCGGCCGAATGGAAGGAGATATTTGCTCAAAAATTGCTGTGCTGGTGCAGACAGGGGCACCCGACATGCCTGCGTTGTCGTTTTCACCCGGGCACTCTTTGGGCGGGCGCAGCACGCAGAAACACCTAGATTGCAGATAAGCGCCTTTTCCCATTGACCGCGACGAACAGAGAGGATGCACAAGCTTCTTGCCATTGCGGCCGAATGGAAGGAGATATTTGCTCAAAAATTGCTGTGCTGGTGCAGACAGGGGCACCCGACATGCCTGCGTTGTCGTTTTCACCCGGGCACTCTTTGGGCGGGCGCAGCACGCAGAAACACCTAGATTGCAGATAAGCGCCTTTTCCCATTGACCGCGACGAACAGAGAGGATGCACAAGCTTCTTGCCATTGCGGCCGAACGGAAGGAGATATTTGCTCAAAACTTGCTGTGCTGGTGCAGACAGTGGCACCCGACATGCCTGCGTTGTCGTTTTCACCCGGGCACTCTTTGGGCGGGCGCAGCACGCAGAAACACCTAGATTGCAGATAAGCGCCTTTTCCCATTGACCGCGACGAACAGAGAAGATGCACAAGCTTCTTGCCATTGCGGCCGAACTGAAGGAGATATTTGCTCAAAACTTGCTGTGCTGGTGCAGACAGTGGCACCCGACATGCCTGCGTTGTCGTTTTCACCCGGGCACTCTTTGGGCGGGCGCAGCACGCAGAAACACCTAGATTGCAGATAAGCGCCTTTTCCCATTGACCGCGACGAACAGACAAGATGCACAAGCTTCTTGCCATTGCGGCCGAACGGAATTAGATATTTGCTCAAAACTTGCTGTGCTGGTGCAGACAGTGGCACCCGACATGCCTGCGTTGTCGTTTTCACCCGGGCACTCTTTGGGCGGGCGCAGCACGCAGAAACACCTAGATTGCAGATAAGCGCCTTTTCCCATTGACCGCGACGAACAGACAAGATGCACAAGCTTCTTGCCATTGCGGCCGAACGGAAGGAGATATTTGCTCAAAACTTGCTGTGCTGGTGCAGACAGTGGCACCCGACATGCCTGCGTTGTCGTTTTCACCCGGGCACTCTTTGGGCGGGCGCAGCACGCAGAAACACCTAGATTGCAGATAAGCGCCTTTTCTCATTGACCGCGACGAACAGAGAAGATGCACAAGCTTCTTACCATTGAGGCCGAACGGAAGGAGATATTTGCTCAAAACTTGCTGTGCTGGTGCAGACAGTGGCACCCGACATGCCTGCGTTGTCGTTTTCACCCGGGCACTCTTTGGGCGGGCGCAGCACGCAGAAACACCTAGATTGCAGATAAGCGCCTTTTCTCATTGACCGCGACGAACAGAGAAGATGCACAAGCTTCTTACCATTGAGGCCGAACGGAAGGAGATATTTGCTCAAAACTTGCTGTGCTGGTGCAGACAGTGGCACCCGACATGCCTGCGTTGTCGATTTAACCCGGGCACTCTTTGGGCGTGCGCAGCACACAGAAACACCTAGATTGCAGATAAGCGCCTTTTCCCATTGACCGGGACGAACAGAGAAGATGCACAAGCTTCTTGCCATTGCGGCCGAACGGAAGGAGATATTTGCTCAAAACTTGCTGTGCTGGTGCAGACAGTGGCACCCGACATGCCTGCGTTGTCGTTTTCACCCGGGCACTCTTTGGGCGGGCGCAGCACGCAGAAACACCTAGATTGCAGATAAGCGCCTTTTCCCATTGACCGCGACGAACAGAGAGGATGCACAAGCTTCTTGCCATTGCGGCCGAATGGAAGGAGATATTTGCTCAAAAATTGCTGTGCTGGTGCAGACAGGGGCACCCGACATGCCTGCGTTGTCGTTTTCACCCGGGCACTCTTTGGGCGGGCGCAGCACGCAGAAACACCTAGATTGCAGATAAGCGCCTTTTCCCATTGACCGCGACGAACAGACAAGATGCACAAGCTTCTTGCCATTGCGGCCGAACGGAAGGAGATATTTGCTCAAAACTTGCTGTGCTGGTGCAGACAGTGGCACCCGACATGCCTGCGTTGTCGTTTTCACCCAGGCACTCTTTGGGCGGGCGCAGCACGCAGAAACACCTAGATTGCAGATAAGCGCCTTTTCCCATTGACCGCGACGAACAGACAAGATGCACAAGCTTCTTGCCATTGCGGCCGAACGGAAGGAGATATTTGCTCAAAACTTGCTGTGCTGGTGCAGACAGTGGCACCCGACATGCCTGCGTTGTCGTTTTCACCCGGGCACTCTTTGGGCGGGCGCAGCACGCAGAAACACCTAGATTGCAGATAAGCGCCTTTTCCCATTGACCGCGACGAACAGAGAGGATGCACAAGCTTCTTGCCATTGCGGCCGAATGGAAGGAGATATTTGCTCAAAAATTGCTGTGCTGGTGCAGACAGGGGCACCCGACATGCCTGCGTTGTCGTTTTCACCCGGGCACTCTTTGGGCGGGCGCAGCACGCAGAAACACCTAGATTGCAGATAAGCGCCTTTTCCCATTGACCGCGACGAACAGAGAGGATGCACAAGCTTCTTGCCATTGCGGCCGAACGGAAGGAGATATTTGCTCAAAACTTGCTGTGCTGGTGCAGACAGTGGCACCCGACATGCCTGCGTTGTCGTTTTCACCCGGGCACTCTTTGGGCGGGCGCAGCACGCAGAAACACCTAGATTGCAGATAAGCGCCTTTTCCCATTGACCGCGACGAACAGAGAAGATGCACAAGCTTCTTGCCATTGCGGCCGAACGGAAGGAGATATTTGCTCAAAACTTGCTGTGCTGGTGCAGACAGTGGCACCCGACATGTCTGCGTTGTCGTTTTCACCCGGGCACTCTTTGGGCGGGCGCAGCACGCAGAAACACCTAGATTGCAGATAAGCGCCTTTTCCCATTGACGGCGACGAACAGAGAGGATGCACAAGCTTCTTGCCATTGCGGCCGAACGGAAGGAGATATTTGCTCAAAACTTGCTGTGCTGGTGCAGACAGTGGCACCCGACATGCCTGCGTTGTCGTTTTCACCCGAGCACTCTTTGGGCGGGCGCAGCACGCAGAAACACCTAGATTGCAGATAAGCGCCTTTTCTCATTGACCGCGACGAACAGAGAAGATGCACAAGCTTCTTACCATTGAGGCCGAACGGAAGGAGATATTTGCTCAAAACTTGCTGTGCTGGTGCAGACAGTGGCACCCGACATGCCTGCGTTGTCGTTTTCACCCGGGCACTCTTTGGGCGGGCGCAGCACGCAGAAACACCTAGATTGCAGATAAGCGCCTTTTCCCATTGACCGCGACGAACAGAGAGGATGCACAAGCTTCTTGCCATTGCGGCCGAATGGAAGGAGATATTTGCTCAAAAATTGCTGTGCTGGTGCAGACAGGGGCACCCGACATGCCTGCGTTGTCGTTTTCACCCGGGCACTCTTTGGGCGGGCGCAGCACGCAGAAACACCTAGATTGCACATAAGCGCCTTTTCCCATTGACCGCGACGAACAGACAAGATGTACAAGCTTCTTGCCATTGCGGCCGAACGGAAGGAGATATTTGCTCAAAACTTGCTGTGCTGGTGCAGACAGTGGCACCCGACATGCCTGCGTTGTCGTTTTCACCCGGGCACTCTTTGGGCGGGCGCAGCACGCAGAAACACCTAGATTGCAGATAAGCACCTTTTCCCATTGACCGCGACGAACAGAGAGGATGCACAAGCTTCTTACCATTGCGGCCGAATGGAAGGAGATATTTGCTCAAAAATTGCTGTGCTGGTGCAGACAGTGGCACCCGACATGCCTGCGTTGTCGTTTTCACCCGGGCACTCTTTGGGCGGGCGCAGCACGCAGAAACACCTAGATTGCAGATAAGCGCCTTTTCCCATTGACCGCGACGAACAGACAAGATGCACAAGCTTCTTGCCATTGCGGCCGAACGGAAGGAGATATTTGCTCAAAACTTGCTGTGCTGGTGCAGACAGTGGCACCCGACATGCCTACGTTGTCGTTTTCACCCGGGCACTCTTTGGGCGGGCGCAGCACGCAGAAACACCTAGATTGCAGATAAGCGCCTTTTCCCATTGACCGCGACGAACAGAGAGGATGCACAAGCTTCTTGCCATTGCGGCCGAACGGAAGGAGATATTTGCTCAAAACTTGCTGTGCTGGTGCAGACAGTGGCACCCGACATGCCTGCGTTGTCGTTTTCACCCGAGCACTCTTTGGGCGGGCGCAGCACGCAGAAACACCTAGATTGCAGATAAGCGCCTTTTCTCATTGACCGCGACGAACAGAGAAGATGAACAAGCTTCTTACCATTGAGGCCGAACGGAAGGAGATATTTGCTCAAAACTTGCTGTGCTGGTGCAGACAGTGGCACCCGACATGCCTGCGTTGTCGATTTAACCCGGGCACTCTTTGGGCGGGCGCAGCACGCAGAAACACCTAGATTGCAGATAAGCGCCTTTTCCCATTGACCGCGACGAACAGAGAAGATGCACAAGCTTCTTGCCATTGCGGCCGAACGGAAGGAGATATTTGCTCAAAACTTGCTGTGCTGGTGCAGACAGTGGCACCCGACATGCCTGCGTTGTCGTTTTCACCCGGGCACTCTTTGGGCGGGCGCAGCACGCAGAAACACCTAGATTGCAGATAAGCGCCTTTTCCCATTGACCGCGACGAACAGAGAGGATGCACAAGCTTCTTGCCATTGCGGCCGAATGGAAGGAGATATTTGCTCAAAAATTGCTGTGCTGGTGCAGACAGGGGCACCCGACATGCCTGCGTTGTCGTTTTCACCCGGGCACTCTTTGGGCGGGCGCAGCACGCAGAAACACCTAGATTGCAGATAAGCGCCTTTTCCCATTGACCGCGACGAACAGACAAGATGCACAAGCTTCTTGCCATTGCGGCCGAACGGAAGGAGATATTTGCTCAAAACTTGCTGTGCTGGTGCAGACAGTGGCACCCGACATGCCTGCGTTGTCGTTTTCACCCGGGCACTCTTTGGGCGGGCGCAGCACGCAGAAACACCTAGATTGCAGATAAGCGCCTTTTCCCATTGACCGCGACGAACAGAGAGGATGCACAAGCTTCTTGCCATTGCGGCCGAACGGAAGGAGATATTTGCTCAAAACTTGCTGTGCTGGTGCAGACAGTGGTACCCGACATGCCTGCGTTGTCGTTTTCACACGGGCACTCTTTGGGCGGGCGCAGCACGCAGAAACACCTAGATTGCAGATAAGCGCCTTTTCTCATTGACCGCGACGAACAGAGAAGATGCACAAGCTTCTTACCATTGAGGCCGAACGGAAGGAGATATTTGCTCAAAACTTGCTGTGCTGGTGCAGACAGTGGCACCCGACATGCCTGCGTTGTCGATTTAACCCGGGCACTTTTTGGGCGGGCGCAGCACGCAGAAACACCTAGATTGCAGATAAGCGCCTTTTCCCATTGACCGCGACGAACAGAGAAGATGCACAAGCTTCTTGCCATTGCGGCCGAACGGAAGGAGATATTTGCTCAAAACTTGCTGTGCTGGTGCAGACAGTGGCACCCGACATGCCTGCGTTGTCGTTTTCACCCGGGCACTTTTTGGGCGGCCGCAGCACGCAGAAACACCTAGATTGCAGATAAGCGCCTTTTCCCATTGACCGCGACGAACAGAGAGGATGCACAAGCTTCTTGCCATTGCGGCCGAACGGAAGGAGATATTTGCTCAAAACTTGCTGTGCTGGTGCAGACAGTGGCACCCGACATGCCTGCGTTGTAGTTTTCACCCGGGCACTCTTTGGGCGGGCGCAGCACGCAGAAACACCTAGATTGCAGATAAGCGCCTTTTCTCATTGACCGCGACGAACAGAGAAGATGCACAAGCTTCTTACCATTGAGGCCGAACGGAAGGAGATATTTGCTCAAAACTTGCTGTGCTGGTGCAGACAGTGGCACCCGACATGCCTGCGTTGTCGTTTTCACCCGGGCACTCTTTGGGCGGGCGCAGCACGCAGAAACACCTAGATTGCAGATAAGCGCCTTTTCTCATTGACCGCGACGAACAGAGAAGATGCACAAGCTTCTTACCATTGAGGCCGAACGGAAGGAGATATTTGCTCAAAACTTGCTGTGCTGGTGCAGACAGTGGCACCCGACATGCCTGCGTTGTCGATTTAACCCGGGCACTCTTTGGGCGGGCGCAGCACGCAGATACACCTAGATTGCAGATAAGCGCCTTTTCCCATTGACCGCGACGAACAGAGAAGATGCACAAGCTTCTTGCCATTGCGGCCGAACGGAAGGAGATATTTGCTCAAAACTTGCTGTGCTGGTGCAGACAGTGGCACCCGACATGCCTGCGTTGTCGTTTTCACCCGGGCACTCTTTGGGCGGGCGCAGCACGCAGAAACACCTAGATTGCAGATAAGCGCCTTTTCCCATTGACCGCGACGAACAGAGAGGATGCACAAGCTTCTTGCCATTGCGGCCGAATGGAAGGAGATATTTGCTCAAAACTTGCTGTGCTGGTGCAGACAGGGGCACCCGACATGCCTGCGTTGTCGTTTTCACCCGGGCACTCTTTGGGCGGGCGCAGCACGCAGAAACACCTAGATTGCAGATAAGCGCCTTTTCCCATTGACCGCGACGAACAGACAAGATGCACAAGCTTCTTGCCATTGCGGCCGAACGGAAGGAGATATTTGCTCAAAACTTGCTGTGCTGGTGCAGACAGTGGCACCCGACATGCCTGCGTTGTCGTTTTCACCCGGGCACTCTTTGGGCGGGCGCAGCACGCAGAAACACCTAGATTGCAGATAAGCGCCTTTTCCCATTGACCGCGACGAACAGAGAGGATGCACAAGCTTCTTGCCATTGCGGCCGAACGGAAGGAGATATTTGCTCAAAACTTGCTGTGCTGGTGCAGACAGTGGCACCCGACATGCCTGCGTTGTCGTTTTCACCCGGGCACTCTTTGGGCGGGCGCAGCACGCAGAAACACCTAGATTGCAGATAAGCGCCTTTTCTCATTGACCGCGACGAACAGAGAAGATGCACAAGCTTCTTACCATTGAGGCCGAACGGAAGGAGATATTTGCTCAAAACTTGCTGTGCTGGTGCAGACAGTGGCACCCGACATGCCTGCGTTGTCGATTTAACCCGGGCACTCTTTGGGCGAGCGCAGCACGCAGAAACACCTAGATTGCAGATAAGCGCCTTTTCCCATTGACCGCGACGAACAGAGAAGATGCACAAGCTTCTTGCCATTGCGGCCGAACGGAAGGAGATATTTGCTCAAAACTTGCTGTGCTGGTGCAGACAGTGGCACCCGACATGCCTGCGTTGTCGTTTTCACCCGGGCACTCTTTGGGCGGGCGCAGCACGCAGAAACACCTAGATTGCAGATAAGCGCCTTTTCCCATTGACCGCGACGAACAGAGAAGATGCACAAGCTTCTTGCCATTGCGGCCGAACTGAAGGAGATATTTGCTCAAAACTTGCTGTGCTGGTGCAGACAGTGGCACCCGACATGCCTGCGTTGTCGTTTTCACCCGGGCACTCTTTGGGCGGGCGCAGCACGCAGAAACACCTAGATTGCAGATAAGCGCCTTTTCCCATTGACCGCGACGAACAGAGAAGATGCACAAGCTTCTTGCCATTGCGGCCGAACGGAATTAGATATTTGCTCAAAACTTGCTGTGCTGGTGCAGACAGTGGCACCCGACATGCCTGCGTTGTCGTTTTCACCCGGGCACTCTTTGGGCGGGCGCAGCACGCAGAAACACCTAGATTGCAGATAAGCGCCTTTTCCCATTGACCGCGACGAACAGAGAAGATGCACAAGCTTCTTGCCATTGCGGCCGAACTGAAGGAGATATTTGCTCAAAACTTGCTGTGCTGGTGCAGACAGTGGCACCCGACATGCCTGCGTTGTCGTTTTCACCCGGGCACTCTTTGGGCGGGCGCAGCACGCAGAAACACCTAGATTGCAGATAAGCGCCTTTTCCCATTGACCGCGACGAACAGAGAAGATGCACAAGCTTCTTGCCATTGCGGCCGAACGGAATTAGATATTTGCTCAAAACTTGCTGTGCTGGTGCAGACAGTGGCACCCGACATGCCTGCGTTGTCGTTTTCACCCGGGCACTCTTTGGGCGGGCGCAGCACGCAGAAACACCTAGATTGCAGATAAGCGCCTTTTCCCATTGACCGCGACGAACAGACAAGATGCACAAGCTTCTTGCCATTGCGGCCGAATGGAAGGAGATATTTGCTCAAAAATTGCTGTGCTGGTGCAGACAGGGGCACCCGACATGCCTGCGTTGTCGTTTTCACCCGGGCACTCTTTGGGCGGGCGCAGCACGCAGAAACACCTAGATTGCAGATAAGCGCCTTTCCCCATTGACCGCGACGAACAGACAAGATGCACAAGCTTCTTGCCATTGCGGCCGAACGGAAGGAGATATTTGCTCAAAACTTGCTGTGCTGGTGCAGACAGTGGCACCCGACATGCCTGCGTTGTCGTTTTCACCCGGGCACTCTTTGGGCGGGCGCAGCACGCAGAAACACCTAGATTGCAGATAAGCGCCTTTTCTCATTGACCGCGACGAACAGAGAAGATGCACAAGCTTCTTACCATTGAGGCCGAACGGAAGGAGATATTTGCTCAAAACTTGCTGTGCTGGTGCAGACAGTGGCACCCGACATGCCTGCGTTGTCGTTTTCACCCGGGCACTCTTTGGGCGGGCGCAGCACGCAGAAACACCTAGATTGCAGATAAGCGCCTTTTCTCATTGACCGCGACGAACAGAGAAGATGCACAAGCTTCTTACCATTGAGGCCGAACGGAAGGAGATATTTGCTCAAAACTTGCTGTGCTGGTGCAGACAGTGGCACCCGACATGCCTGCGTTGTCGATTTAACCCGGGCACTCTTTGGGCGTGCGCAGCACACAGAAACACCTAGATTGCAGATAAGCGCCTTTTCCCATTGACCGCGACGAACAGAGAAGATGCACAAGCTTCTTGCCATTGCGGCCGAACGGAAGGAGATATTTGCTCAAAACTTGCTGTGCTGGTGCAGACAGTGGCACCCGACATGCCTGCGTTGTCGTTTTCACCCGGGCACTCTTTGGGCGGGCGCAGCACGCAGAAACACCTAGATTGCAGATAAGCGCCTTTTCCCATTGACCGCGACGAACAGAGAGGATGCACAAGCTTCTTGCCATTGCGGCCGAATGGAAGGAGATATTTGCTCAAAAATTGCTGTGCTGGTGCAGACAGGGGCACCCGACATGCCTGCGTTGTCGTTTTCACCCGGGCACTCTTTGGGCGGGCGCAGCACGCAGAAACACCTAGATTGCAGATAAGCGCCTTTTCCCATTGACCGCGACGAACAGACAAGATGCACAAGCTTCTTGCCATTGCGGCCGAACGGAAGGAGATATTTGCTCAAAACTTGCTGTGCTGGTGCAGACAGTGGCACCCGACATGTCTGCGTTGTCGTTTTCACCCGGGCACTCTTTGGGCGGGCGCAGCACGCAGAAACACCTAGATTGCAGATAAGCGCCTTTTCTCATTGACCGCGACGAACAGAGAAGATGCACAAGCTTCTTACCATTGAGGCCGAACGGAAGGAGATATTTGCTCAAAACTTGCTGTGCTGGTGCAGACAGTGGCACCCGACATGCCTGCGTTGTCGATTTAACCCGGGCACTCTTTGGGCGGGCGCAGCACGCAGAAACACCTAGATTGCAGATAAGCGCCTTTTCCCATTGACCGCGACGAACAGAGAAGATGCACAAGCTTCTTGCCATTGCGGCCGAACGGAAGGAGATATTTGCTCAAAACTTGCTGTGCTGGTGCAGACAGTGGCACCCGACATGCCTGCGTTGTCGTTTTCACCCGGGCACTCTTTGGGCGGGCGCAGCACGCAGAAACACCTAGATTGCAGATAAGCGCCTTTTCCCATTGACCGCGACGAACAGAGAAGATGCACAAGCTTCTTGCCATTGCGGCCGAATGGAAGGAGATATTTGCTCAAAAATTGCTGTGCTGGTGCAGACAGGGGCACCCGACATGCCTGCGTTGTCGTTTTCACCCGGGCACTCTTTGGGCGGGCGCAGCACGCAGAAACACCTAGATTGCAGATAAGCGCCTTTTCCCATTGACCGCGACGAACAGACAAGATGCACAAGCTTCTTGCCATTGCGGCCGAACGGAAGGAGAAATTTGCTCAAAACTTGCTGTGCTGGTGCAGACAGTGGCACCCGACATGCCTGCGTTGTCGTTTTCACCCGGGCACTCTTTGGGCGGGCGCAGCACGCAGAAACACCTAGATTGCAGATAAGCGCCTTTTCCCATTGACCGCGACGAACAGAGAGGATGCACAAGCTTCTTGCCATTGCGGCCGAACGGAAGGAGATATTTGCTCAAAACTTGCTGTGCTGGTGCAGACAGTGGCACCCGACATGCCTGCGTTGTCGATTTAACCCGGGCACTCTTTGGGCGGGCGCAGCACGCAGAAACACCTAGATTGCAGATAAGCGCCTTTTC
The DNA here is from genome assembly GCF_029499605.1 of Hyla sarda. Classification (NCBI taxonomy): domain Eukaryota; kingdom Metazoa; phylum Chordata; class Amphibia; order Anura; family Hylidae; genus Hyla; species Hyla sarda. Next base: position 108,034 of record NW_026610758.1, read on the forward strand.
CCATTGACCGCGACGAACAGAGAAGATGCACAAGCTTCTTGCCATTGCGGCCGAACGGAAGGAGATATTTGCTCAAAACTTGCTGTGCTGGTGCAGACAGTGGCACCCGACATGCCTGCGTTGTCGTTTTCACCCGGGCACTCTTTGGGCGGGCGCAGCACGCAGAAACACCTAGATTGCAGATAAGCGGCTTTTCCCATTGACCGCGACAAACAGAGAGGATGCACAAGCTTCTTGCCATTGCGGCCGAACGGAAGGAGATATTTGCTCAAAACTTGCTGTGCTGGTGCAGACAGTGGCACCCGACATGCCTGCGTTGTCGTTTTCACCCGGGCACTCTTTGGGCGGGCGCAGCACGCAGAAACACCTAGATTGCAGATAAGCGCCTTTTCCCATTGACCGCGACGAACAGAGAGGATGCACAAGCTTCTTGCCATTGCGGCCGAATGGAAGGAGATATTTGCTCAAAAATTGCTGTGCTGGTGCAGACAGGTGCACCCGACATGCCTGCGTTGTCGTTTTCACCCGGGCACTCTTTGGGCGGGCGCAGCACGCAGAAACACCTAGATTGCAGATAAGCGCCTTTTCCGATTGACCGCGACGAACAGACAAGATGTACAAGCTTCTTGCCATTGCGGCCGAACGGAAGGAGATATTTGCTCAAAACTTGCTGTGCTGGTGCAGACAGTGGCACCCGACATGCCTGCGTTGTCGTTTTCACCCGGGCACTCTTTGGGCGGGCGCAGCACGCAGAAACACCTAGATTGCAGATAAGCGCCTTTTCCCATTGACCGCGACGAACAGAGAGGATGCACAAGCTTCTTGCCATTGCGGCCGAACGGAAGGAGATATTTGCTCAAAACTTGCTGTGCTGGTGCAGACAGGGGCACCCGACATGCCTGCGTTGTCATTTTCACCCGGGCACTCTTTGGGCGGGCGCAGCACGCAGAAACACCTAGATTGCAGATAAGCGCCTTTTCTCATTGACCGCGACGAACAGAGAAGATGCACAAGCTTCTTACCATTGAGGCCGAACGGAAGGAGATATTTGCTCAAAACTTGCTGTGCTGGTGCAGACAGTGGCACCCGACATGTCTGCGTTGTCGTTTTCACCCGGGCACTCTTTGGGCGGGCGCAGCACGCAGAAACACCTAGATTGCAGATAAGCGCCTTTTCCCATTGACCGCGACGAACAGAGAAGATGCACAAGCTTCTTGCCATTGCGGCCGAACGGAAGGAGATATTTGCTCAAAACTTGCTGTGCTGGTGCAGACAGTGGCACCCGACATGCCTGCGTTGTCGTTTTCACCCGGGCACTCTTTGGGCGGGCGCAGCACGCAGAAACACCTAGATTGCAGATAAGCGCCTTTTCCCATTGACCGCAACGAACAGAGAAGATGCACAAGCTTCTTGCCATTGCGGCCGAACGGAATTAGATATTTGCTCAAAACTTGCTGTGCTGGTGCAGACAGGGGCACCCGACATGCCTGCGTTGTCGTTTTCACCCGGGCACTCTTTGGGCGGGCGCAGCACGCAGAAACACCTAGATTGCAGATAAGCGCCTTTTCCCATTGACCGCGACGAACAGAGAGGATGCACAAGCTTCTTGCCATTGCGGCCGAACGGAAGGAGATATTTGCTCAAAACTTGCTGTGCTGGTGCAGACAGTGGCACCCGACATGCCTGCGTTGTCGTTTTCACCCGGGCACTCTTTGGGCGGGCGCAGCACGCAGAAACACCTAGATTGCAGATAAGCGCCTTTTCCCATTGACCGCGACGAACAGAGAAGATGCACAAGCTTCTTGCCATTGCGGCCGAACGGAAGGAGATATTTGCTCAAAACTTGCTGTGCTGGTGCAGACAGGGGCACCCGACATGCCTACGTTGTCGTTTTCACCCGGGCACTCTTTGGGCGGGCGCAGCACGCAGAAACACCTAGATTGCAGATAAGCGCCTTTTCCCATTGACCGCGACGAACAGACAAGATGCACAAGCTTCTTGCCATTGCGGCCGAACGGAAGGAGATATTTGCTCAAAACTTGCTGTGCTGGTGCAGACAGTGGCACCCGACATGCCTGCGTTGTCGTTTTCACCAGGGCACTCTTTGGGTCGGCGCAGCACGCAGAAACACCTAGATTGCAGATAAGCGCCTTTTCCCATTGACCGCGACGAACAGAGAGGATGCACAAGCTTCTTGCCATTGCGGCCGAATGGAAGGAGATATTTGCTCAAAAATTGCTGTGCTGGTGCAGACAGGGGCACCCGACATGCCTGCGTTGTCGTTTTCACCCGGGCACTCTTTGGGCGGGCGCAGCACGCAGAAACACCTAGATTGCAGATAAGCGCCTTTTCCCATTGACCGCGACGAACAGACAAGATGCACAAGCTTCTTGCCATTGCGGCCGAACGGAAGGAGATATTTGCTCAAAACTTGCTGTGCTGGTGCAGACAGTGGCACCCGACATGCCTGCGTTGTCGTTTTCACCCGGGCACTCTTTGGGCGGGCTTAGCACGCAGAAACACCTAGATTGCAGATAAGCGCCTTTTCCCATTGACCGTGACGAACAGAGAGGATAAACAAGCTTCTTGCCATTGCGGCCGAACGGAAGGAGATATTTGCTCAAAACTTGCTGTGCTGGTGCAGACAGTGGCACCCGACATGCCTGAGTTGTCGTTTTCACCCGGGCACTCTTTGGGCGGGCGCAGCACGCAGAAACACCTAGATTGCAGATAAGCGCCTTTTCCCATTGACCGCGACGAACAGAGAAGATGCACAAGCTTCTTTCCATTGCGGCCGAACGGAAGGAGATATTTGCTCAAAACTTGCTGTGCTGGTGCAGACAGTGGCACCCGACATGCCTGCGTTGTCGTTTTCACCCGGGCACTCTTTGGGCGGGCGCAGCACGCAGAAACACCTAGATTGCAGATAAGCGCCTTTTCCCATTGACCGCGACGAACATAGAAGATGCACAAGCTTCTTGCCATTGCGGCCGAACGGAAGGAGATATTTGCTCAAAACTTGCTGTGCTGATGCAGACAGTGGCACCCGACATGCCTGCGTTGTCGATTTAACCCGGGCACTCTTTGGGCGTGCGCAGCACACAGAAACACCTAGATTGCAGATAAGCGCCTTTTCCCATTGACCGCGACGAACAGAGAAGATGCACAAGCTTCTTGCCATTGCGGCCGAACGGAAGGAGATATTTGCTCAAAACTTGCTGTGCTGGTGCAGACAGTGGCACCCGACATGCCTGCGTTGTCGTTTTCACCCGGGCACTCTTTGGGCGGGCGCAGCACGCAGAAACACCTAGATTGCAGATAAGCGCCTTTTCCCATTGACCGCGACGAACAGACAAGATGCACAAGCTTCTTGCCATTGCGGCCGAACGGAAGGAGATATTTGCTCAAAACTTGCTGTGCTGGTGCAGACAGTGGCACCCGACATGCCTGCGTTGTCGTTTTCACCCGGGCACTCTTTGGGCGGGCGCAGCACGCAGAAACACCTAGATTGCAGATAAGCGCCTTTTCCCATTGACCGCGACGAACAGACAAGATGCACAAGCTTCTTGCCATTGCGGCCGAACGGAAGGAGATATTTGCTCAAAACTTGCTGTGCTGGTGCAGACAGTGGCACCCGACATGCCTGCGTTGTCGTTTTCACCCGGGCACTCTTTGGGCGGGCGCAGCACGCAGAAACACCTAGATTGCAGATAAGCGCCTTTTCCCATTGACCGCGACGAACAGAGAAGATGCACAAGCTTCTTGCCATTGCGGCCGAACGGAAGGAGATATTTGCTCAAAACTTGCTGTGCTGGTGCAGACAGTGGCACCCGACATGCCTGCGTTGTCGTTTTCACCCGGGCACTCTTTGGGCGGGCGCAGCACGCAGAAACACCTAGATTGCAGATAAGCGCCTTTTCCCATTGACCGCGACGAACAGAGAGGATGCACAAGCTTCTTGCCATTGCGGCCGAATGGAAGGCGATATTTGCTCAAAAATTGCTGTGCTGGTGCAGACAGGGGCACCCGACATGCCTGCGTTGTCGTTTTCACCCGGGCACTCTTTGGGCGGGCGCAGCACGCAGAAACACCTAGATTGCAGATAAGCGCCTTTTCCCATTGACCGCGACGAACAGACAAGATGCACAAGCTTCTTGCCATTGCGGCCGAACGGAAGGAGATATTTGCTCAAAACTTGCTGTGCTGGTGCAGACAGTGGCACCCGACATGCCTGCGTTGTCGTTTTCACCCGGGCACTCTTTGGGCGGGCGCAGCACGCAGAAACACCTAGATTGCAGATAAGCGCCTTTTCCCATTGACCGCGACGAACAGAGAGGATGCACAAGCTTCTTGCCATTGCGGCCGAACGGAAGGAGATATTTGCTCAAAACTTGCTGTGCTGGTGCAGACAGTGGCACCCGACATGCCTGCGTTGTCGTTTTCACCCGGGCACTCTTTGGGCGGGCGCAGCACGCAGAAACACCTAGATTGCAGATAAGCGCCTTTTCCCATTGACCGCGACGAACAGAGAAGATGCACAAGCTTCTTGCCATTGCGGTCGAACGGAAGGAGATATTTGCTCAAAACTTACTGTGCTGGTGCAGACAGTGGCACCCGACATGCCTGCGTTGTCGTTTTCACCCGGGCACTCTTTGGGCGGGCGCAGCACGCAGAAACACCTAGATTGCAGATAAGCGCCTTTTCCCATTGACCGCGACGAACAGACAAGATGCACAAGCTTCTTGCCATTGCGGCCGAACGGAAGGAGATATTTGCTCAAAACTTGCTGTGCTGGTGCAGACAGTGGCACCCGACATGCCTGCGTTGTCGTTTTCACCCGGGCACTCTTTGGGCGGGCGCAGCACGCAGAAACACCTAGATTGCAGATAAGCGCCTTTTCTCATTGACCGCGACGAACAGAGAAGATGCACAAGCTTCTTACCATTGAGGCCGAACGGAAGGAGATATTTGCTCAAAACTTGCTGTGCTGGTGCAGACAGTGGCACCCGACATGCCTGCGTTGTCGTTTTCACCCGGGCACTCTTTGGGCGGGCGCAGCACGCAGAAACACCTAGATTGCAGATAAGCGCCTTTTCTCATTGACCGCGACGAACAGAGAAGATGCACAAGCTTCTTACCATTGAGGCCGAACGGAAGGAGATATTTGCTCAAAACTTGCTGTGCTGGTGCAGACAGTGGCACCCGACATGCCTGCGTTGTCGATTTAACCCGGGCACTCTTTGGGCGTGCGCAGCACACAGAAACACCTAGATTGCAGATAAGCGCCTTTTCCCATTGACCCGCGACGAACAGAGAAGATGCACAAGCTTCTTGCCATTGCGGCCGAACGGAAGGAGATATTTGCTCAAAACTTGCTGTGCTGGTGCAGACAGTGGCACCCGACATGCCTGCGTTGTCGTTTTCACCCGGGCACTCTTTGGGCGGGCGCAGCACGCAGAAACACCTAGATTGCAGATAAGCGCCTTTTCCCATTGACCGCGACGAACAGAGAGGATGCACAAGCTTCTTGCCATTGCGGCCGAATGGAAGGAGATATTTGCTCAAAAATTGCTGTGCTGGTGCAGACAGGGGCACCCGACATGCCTGCGTTGTCGTTTTTCACCCGGGCACTCTTTGGGCGGGCGCAGCACGCAGAAACACCTAGATTGCAGATAAGCGCCTTTTCCCATTGACCGCGACGAACAGACAAGATGCACAAGCTTCTTGCCATTGCGGCCGAACGGAAGGAGATATTTGCTCAAAACTTGCTGTGCTGGTGCAGACAGTGGCACCCGACATGCCTGCGTTGTCGTTTTCACCCAGGCACTCTTTGGGCGGGCGCAGCACGCAGAAACACCTAGATTGCAGATAAGCGCCTTTTCCCATTGACCGCGACGAACAGACAAGATGCACAAGCTTCTTGCCATTGCGGCCGAACGGAAGGAGATATTTGCTCAAAACTTGCTGTGCTGGTGCAGACAGTGGCACCCGACATGCCTGCGTTGTCGTTTTCACCCGGGCACTCTTTGGGCGGGCGCAGCACGCAGAAACACCTAGATTGCAGATAAGCGCCTTTTCCCATTGACCGCGACGAACAGAGAGGATGCACAAGCTTCTTGCCATTGCGGCCGAATGGAAGGAGATATTTGCTCAAAAATTGCTGTGCTGGTGCAGACAGGGGCACCCGACATGCCTGCGTTGTCGTTTTCACCCGGGCACTCTTTGGGCGGGCGCAGCACGCAGAAACACCTAGATTGCAGATAAGCGCCTTTTCCCCATTGACCGCGACGAACAGAGAGGATGCACAAGCTTCTTGCCATTGCGGCCGAACGGAAGGAGATATTTGCTCAAAACTTGCTGTGCTGGTGCAGACAGTGGCACCCGACATGCCTGCGTTGTCGTTTTCACCCGGGCACTCTTTGGGCGGGCGCAGCACGCAGAAACACCTAGATTGCAGATAAGCGCCTTTTCCATTGACCGCGACGAACAGAGAAGATGCACAAGCTTCTTGCCATTGCGGCCGAACGGAAGGAGATATTTGCTCAAAACTTGCTGTGCTGGTGCAGACAGTGGCACCCGACATGTCTGCGTTGTCGTTTTCACCCGGGCACTCTTTGGGCGGGCGCAGCACGCAGAAACACCTAGATTGCAGATAAGCGCCTTTTCCCATTGACCGCGACGAACAGAGAAGATGCACAAGCTTCTTGCCATTGCGGCCGAACGGAAGGAGATATTTGCTCAAAACTTGCTGTGCTGGTGCAGACAGTGGCACCCGACATGTCTGCGTTGTCGTTTTCACCCGGGCACTCTTTGGGCGGGGCGCAGCACGCAGAAACACCTAGATTGCAGATAAGCGCCTTTTCCCATTGACCGCGACGAACAGAGAAGATGCACAAGCTTCTTGCCATTGCGGCCGAACGGAAGGAGATATTTGCTCAAAACTTGCTGTGCTGGTGCAGACAGTGGCACCCGACATGCCTGCGTTGTCGTTTTCACCCGGGCACTCTTTGGGCGGGCGCAGCACGCAGAAACACCTAGATTGCAGATAAGCGCCTTTTCCCATTGACCGCGACGAACAGAGAGGATGCACAAGCTTCTTGCCATTGCGGCCGAACGGAAGGAGATATTTGCTCAAAACTTGCTGTGCTGGTGCAGACAGTGGCACCCGACATGCCTGCGTTGTCGTTTTCACCCGGGCACTCTTTGGGCGGGCGCAGCACGCAGAAACACCTAGATTGCAGATAAGCGCCTTTTCCCATTGACCGCGACGAACAGACAAGATGCACAAGCTTCTTGCCATTGCGGTCGAACGGAAGGAGATATTTGCTCAAAACTTGCTGTGCTGGTGCAGACAGTGGCACCCGACATGCCTGCGTTGTCGTTTTCACCCGGGCACTCTTTGGGCGGGGCGCAGCACGCAGAAACACCTAGATTGCAGATAAGCGCCTTTTCCCATTGACCGCGACGAACAGAGAGGATGCACAAGCTTCTTGCCATTGCGGCCGAACGGAAGGAGATATTTGCTCAAAACTTGCTGTGCTGGTGCAGACAGTGGTACCCGACATGCCTGCGTTGTCGTTTTCACACGGGCACTCTTTGGGCGGGGCGCAGCACGCAGAAACACCTAGATTGCAGATAAGCGCCTTTTCTCATTGACCGCGACGAACAGAGAAGATGCACAAGCTTCTTACCATTGAGGCCGAACGGAAGGAGATATTTGCTCAAAACTTGCTGTGCTGGTGCAGACAGTGGCACCCGACATGCCTGCGTTGTCGATTTAACCCGGGCACTTTTTGGGCGGGCGCAGCACGCAGAAACACCTAGATTGCAGATAAGCGCCTTTTCCCATTGACCGCGACGAACAGAGAAGATGCACAAGCTTCTTGCCATTGCGGCCGAACGGAAGGAGATATTTGCTCAAAACTTGCTGTGCTGGTGCAGACAGTGGCACCCGACATGCCTGCGTTGTCGTTTTCACCCGGGCACTCTTTGGGCGGCCGCAGCACGCAGAAACACCTAGATTGCAGATAAGCGCCTTTTCCCATTGACCGCGACGAACAGAGAGGATGCACAAGCTTCTTGCCATTGCGGCCGAACGGAAGGAGATATTTGCTCAAAACTTGCTGTGCTGGTGCAGACAGTGGCACCCGACATGCCTGCGTTGTCGTTTTCACCCGGGCACTCTTTGGGCGGGCGCAGCACGCAGAAACACCTAGATTGCAGATAAGCGCCTTTTCCCATTGACCGCGACGAACAGAGAAGATGCACAAGCTTCTTGCCATTGCGGCCGAACGGAAGGAGATATTTGCTCAAAACTTGCTGTGCTGGTGCAGACAGTGGCACCCGACATGCCTGCGTTGTCGTTTTCACCCGGGCACTCTTTGGGCGGGCGCAGCACGCAGAAACACCTAGATTGCAGATAAGCGCCTTTTCCCATTGACCGCGACGAACAGAGAAGATGCACAAGCTTCTTGCCATTGCGGCCGAACGGAAGGAGATATTTGCTCAAAACTTGCTGTGCTGGTGCAGACAGTGGCACCCGACATGCCTGCGTTTTCGTTTTCACCCGGGCACTCTTTGGGCGGGGCGCAGCACGCAGAAACACCTAGATTGCAGATAAGCGCCTTTTCCCATTGACCGCGACGAACAGAGAGGATGCACAAGCTTCTTGCCATTGCGGCCGAATGGAAGGAGATATTTGCTCAAAACTTGCTGTGCTGGTGCAGACAGTGGCACCCCGACATGCCTGCGTTGTCGTTTTCACCCGGGCACTCTTTGGGCGGGCGCAGCACGCAGAAACACCTAGATTGCAGATAAGCGCCTTTTCCCATTGACCGCGACGAACAGAGAGGATGCACAAGCTTCTTGCCATTGCGGCCGAATGGAAGGCGATATTTGCTCAAAAATTGCTGTGCTGGTGCAGACAGGGGCACCCGACATGCCTGCGTTGTCGTTTTCACCCGGGCACTCTTTGGGCGGGCGCAGCACGCAGAAACACCTAGATTGCAGATAAGCGCCTTTTCCCATTGACCGCGACGAACAGACAAGATGCACAAGCTTCTTGCCATTGCGGCCGAACGGAAGGAGATATTTGCTCAAAACTTGCTGTGCTGGTGCAGACAGTGGCACCCGACATGCCTGCGTTGTCGTTTTCACCCGGGCACTCTTTGGGCGGGGCGCAGCACGCAGAAACACCTAGATTGCAGATAAGCGCCTTTTCCCATTGACCGCGACGAACAGAGAGGATGCACAAGCTTCTTGCCATTGCGGCCGAACGGAAGGAGATATTTGCTCAAAAATTGCTGTGCTGGTGCAGACAGGGGCACCCGACATGCCTGCGTTGTCGTTTTCACCCGGGCACTCTTTGGGCGGGCGCAGCACGCAGAAACACCTAGATTGCAGATAAGCGCCTTTTCCCATTGACCGCGACGAACAGACAAGATGCACAAGCTTCTTGCCATTGCGGCCGAACGGAAGGAGATATTTGCTCAAAACTTGCTGTGCTGGTGCAGACAGTGGCACCCGACATGCCTGCGTTGTCGTTTTCACCCGGGCACTCTTTGGGCGGGCGCAGCACGCAGAAACACCTAGATTGCAGATAAGCGCCTTTTCTCATTGACCGCGACGAACAGAGAAGATGCACAAGCTTCTTACCATTGAGGCCGAACGGAAGGAGATATTTGCTCAAAACTTGCTGTGCTGGTGCAGACAGTGGCACCCGACATGCCTGCGTTGTCGTTTTCACCCGGGCACTCTTTGGGCGGGCGCAGCACGCAGAAACACCTAGATTGCAGATAAGCGCCTTTTCTCATTGACCGCGACGAACAGAGAAGATGCACAAGCTTCTTACCATTGAGGCCGAACGGAAGGAGATATTTGCTCAAAACTTGCTGTGCTGGTGCAGACAGTGGCACCCGACATGCCTGCGTTGTCGATTTAACCCGGGCACTCTTTGGGCGTGCGCAGCACACAGAAACACCTAGATTGCAGATAAGCGCCTTTTCCCATTGACCGCGACGAACAGAGAAGATGCACAAGCTTCTTGCCATTGCGGCCGAACGGAAGGAGATATTTGCTCAAAACTTGCTGTGCTGGTGCAGACAGTGGCACCCGACATGCCTGCGTTGTCGTTTTCACCCGGGCACTCTTTGGGCGGGCGCAGCACGCAGAAACACCTAGATTGCAGATAAGCGCCTTTTCCCATTGACCGCGACGAACAGAGAGGATGCACAAGCTTCTTGCCATTGCGGCCGAATGGAAGGAGATATTTGCTCAAAAATTGCTGTGCTGGTGCAGACAGGGGCACCCGACATGCCTGCGTTGTCGTTTTCACCCGGGCACTCTTTGGGCGGGCGCAGCACGCAGAAACACCTAGATTGCAGATAAGCGCCTTTTCCCATTGACCGCGACGAACAGACAAGATGCACAAGCTTCTTGCCATTGCGGCCGAACGGAAGGAGATATTTGCTCAAAACTTGCTGTGCTGGTGCAGACAGTGGCACCCGACATGCCTGCGTTGTCGTTTTCACCCAGGCACTCTTTGGGCGGGCGCAGCACGCAGAAACACCTAGATTGCAGATAAGCGCCTTTTCCCATTGACCGCGACGAACAGACAAGATGCACAAGCTTCTTGCCATTGCGGCCGAACGGAAGGAGATATTTGCTCAAAACTTGCTGTGCTGGTGCAGACAGTGGCACCCGACATGCCTGCGTTGTCGTTTTCACCCGGGCACTCTTTGGGCGGGCGCAGCACGCAGAAACACCTAGATTGCAGATAAGCGCCTTTTCCCATTGACCGCGACGAACAGAGAGGATGCACAAGCTTCTTGCCATTGCGGCCGAATGGAAGGAGATATTTGCTCAAAAATTGCTGTGCTGGTGCAGACAGGGGCACCCGACATGCCTGCGTTGTCGTTTTCACCCGGGCACTCTTTGGGCGGGCGCAGCACGCAGAAACACCTAGATTGCAGATAAGCGCCTTTTCCCATTGACCGCGACGAACAGAGAGGATGCACAAGCTTCTTGCCATTGCGGCCGAACGGAAGGAGATATTTGCTCAAAACTTGCTGTGCTGGTGCAGACAGTGGCACCCGACATGCCTGCGTTGTCGTTTTCACCCGGGCACTCTTTGGGCGGGCGCAGCACGCAGAAACACCTAGATTGCAGATAAGCGCCTTTTCCCATTGACCGCGACGAACAGAGAAGATGCACAAGCTTCTTGCCATTGCGGCCGAACGGAAGGAGATATTTGCTCAAAACTTGCTGTGCTGGTGCAGACAGTGGCACCCGACATGTCTGCGTTGTCGTTTTCACCCGGGCACTCTTTGGGCGGGCGCAGCACGCAGAAACACCTAGATTGCAGATAAGCGCCTTTTCCCATTGACGGCGACGAACAGAGAGGATGCACAAGCTTCTTGCCATTGCGGCCGAACGGAAGGAGATATTTGCTCAAAACTTGCTGTGCTGGTGCAGACAGTGGCACCCGACATGCCTGCGTTGTCGTTTTCACCCGAGCACTCTTTGGGCGGGCGCAGCACGCAGAAACACCTAGATTGCAGATAAGCGCCTTTTCTCATTGACCGCGACGAACAGAGAAGATGCACAAGCTTCTTACCATTGAGGCCGAACGGAAGGAGATATTTGCTCAAAACTTGCTGTGCTGGTGCAGACAGTGGCACCCGACATGCCTGCGTTGTCGTTTTCACCCGGGCACTCTTTGGGCGGGCGCAGCACGCAGAAACACCTAGATTGCAGATAAGCGCCTTTTCCCATTGACCGCGACGAACAGAGAGGATGCACAAGCTTCTTGCCATTGCGGCCGAATGGAAGGAGATATTTGCTCAAAAATTGCTGTGCTGGTGCAGACAGGGGCACCCGACATGCCTGCGTTGTCGTTTTCACCCGGGCACTCTTTGGGCGGGCGCAGCACGCAGAAACACCTAGATTGCACATAAGCGCCTTTTCCCATTGACCGCGACGAACAGACAAGATGTACAAGCTTCTTGCCATTGCGGCCGAACGGAAGGAGATATTTGCTCAAAACTTGCTGTGCTGGTGCAGACAGTGGCACCCGACATGCCTGCGTTGTCGTTTTCACCCGGGCACTCTTTGGGCGGGCGCAGCACGCAGAAACACCTAGATTGCAGATAAGCACCTTTTCCCATTGACCGCGACGAACAGAGAGGATGCACAAGCTTCTTACCATTGCGGCCGAATGGAAGGAGATATTTGCTCAAAAATTGCTGTGCTGGTGCAGACAGTGGCACCCGACATGCCTGCGTTGTCGTTTTCACCCGGGCACTCTTTGGGCGGGCGCAGCACGCAGAAACACCTAGATTGCAGATAAGCGCCTTTTCCCATTGACCGCGACGAACAGACAAGATGCACAAGCTTCTTGCCATTGCGGCCGAACGGAAGGAGATATTTGCTCAAAACTTGCTGTGCTGGTGCAGACAGTGGCACCCGACATGCCTACGTTGTCGTTTTCACCCGGGCACTCTTTGGGCGGGCGCAGCACGCAGAAACACCTAGATTGCAGATAAGCGCCTTTTCCCATTGACCGCGACGAACAGAGAGGATGCACAAGCTTCTTGCCATTGCGGCCGAACGGAAGGAGATATTTGCTCAAAACTTGCTGTGCTGGTGCAGACAGTGGCACCCGACATGCCTGCGTTGTCGTTTTCACCCGAGCACTCTTTGGGCGGGCGCAGCACGCAGAAACACCTAGATTGCAGATAAGCGCCTTTTCTCATTGACCGCGACGAACAGAGAAGATGCACAAGCTTCTTACCATTGAGGCCGAACGGAAGGAGATATTTGCTCAAAACTTGCTGTGCTGGTGCAGACAGTGGCACCCGACATGCCTGCGTTGTCGATTTAACCCGGGCACTCTTTGGGCGGGCGCAGCACGCAGAAACACCTAGATTGCAGATAAGCGCCTTTTCCCATTGACCGCGACGAACAGAGAAGATGCACAAGCTTCTTGCCATTGCGGCCGAACGGAAGGAGATATTTGCTCAAAACTTGCTGTGCTGGTGCAGACAGTGGCACCCGACATGCCTGCGTTGTCGTTTTCACCCGGGCACTCTTTGGGCGGGCGCAGCACGCAGAAACACCTAGATTGCAGATAAGCGCCTTTTCCCATTGACCGCGACGAACAGAGAGGATGCACAAGCTTCTTGCCATTGCGGCCGAATGGAAGGAGATATTTGCTCAAAAATTGCTGTGCTGGTGCAGACAGGGGCACCCGACATGCCTGCGTTGTCGTTTTCACCCGGGCACTCTTTGGGCGGGCGCAGCACGCAGAAACACCTAGATTGCAGATAAGCGCCTTTTCCCATTGACCGCGACGAACAGACAAGATGCACAAGCTTCTTGCCATTGCGGCCGAACGGAAGGAGATATTTGCTCAAAACTTGCTGTGCTGGTGCAGACAGTGGCACCCGACATGCCTGCGTTGTCGTTTTCACCCGGGCACTCTTTGGGCGGGCGCAGCACGCAGAAACACCTAGATTGCAGATAAGCGCCTTTTCCCATTGACCGCGACGAACAGAGAGGATGCACAAGCTTCTTGCCATTGCGGCCGAACGGAAGGAGATATTTGCTCAAAACTTGCTGTGCTGGTGCAGACAGTGGTACCCGACATGCCTGCGTTGTCGTTTTCACACGGGCACTCTTTGGGCGGGCGCAGCACGCAGAAACACCTAGATTGCAGATAAGCGCCTTTTCTCATTGACCGCGACGAACAGAGAAGATGCACAAGCTTCTTACCATTGAGGCCGAACGGAAGGAGATATTTGCTCAAAACTTGCTGTGCTGGTGCAGACAGTGGCACCCGACATGCCTGCGTTGTCGATTTAACCCGGGCACTTTTTGGGCGGGCGCAGCACGCAGAAACACCTAGATTGCAGATAAGCGCCTTTTCCCATTGACCGCGACGAACAGAGAAGATGCACAAGCTTCTTGCCATTGCGGCCGAACGGAAGGAGATATTTGCTCAAAACTTGCTGTGCTGGTGCAGACAGTGGCACCCGACATGCCTGCGTTGTCGTTTTCACCCGGGCACTCTTTGGGCGGCCGCAGCACGCAGAAACACCTAGATTGCAGATAAGCGCCTTTTCCCATTGACCGCGACGAACAGAGAGGATGCACAAGCTTCTTGCCATTGCGGCCGAACGGAAGGAGATATTTGCTCAAAACTTGCTGTGCTGGTGCAGACAGTGGCACCCGACATGCCTGCGTTGTAGTTTTCACCCGGGCACTCTTTGGGCGGGCGCAGCACGCAGAAACACCTAGATTGCAGATAAGCGCCTTTTCTCATTGACCGCGACGAACAGAGAAGATGCACAAGCTTCTTACCATTGAGGCCGAACGGAAGGAGATATTTGCTCAAAACTTGCTGTGCTGGTGCAGACAGTGGCACCCGACATGCCTGCGTTGTCGTTTTCACCCGGGCACTCTTTGGGCGGGCGCAGCACGCAGAAACACCTAGATTGCAGATAAGCGCCTTTTCTCATTGACCGCGACGAACAGAGAAGATGCACAAGCTTCTTACCATTGAGGCCGAACGGAAGGAGATATTTGCTCAAAACTTGCTGTGCTGGTGCAGACAGTGGCACCCGACATGCCTGCGTTGTCGATTTAACCCGGGCACTCTTTGGGCGGGCGCAGCACGCAGATACACCTAGATTGCAGATAAGCGCCTTTTCCCATTGACCGCGACGAACAGAGAAGATGCACAAGCTTCTTGCCATTGCGGCCGAACGGAAGGAGATATTTGCTCAAAACTTGCTGTGCTGGTGCAGACAGTGGCACCCGACATGCCTGCGTTGTCGTTTTCACCCGGGCACTCTTTGGGCGGGCGCAGCACGCAGAAACACCTAGATTGCAGATAAGCGCCTTTTCCCATTGACCGCGACGAACAGAGAGGATGCACAAGCTTCTTGCCATTGCGGCCGAATGGAAGGAGATATTTGCTCAAAACTTGCTGTGCTGGTGCAGACAGGGGCACCCGACATGCCTGCGTTGTCGTTTTCACCCGGGCACTCTTTGGGCGGGCGCAGCACGCAGAAACACCTAGATTGCAGATAAGCGCCTTTTCCCATTGACCGCGACGAACAGACAAGATGCACAAGCTTCTTGCCATTGCGGCCGAACGGAAGGAGATATTTGCTCAAAACTTGCTGTGCTGGTGCAGACAGTGGCACCCGACATGCCTGCGTTGTCGTTTTCACCCGGGCACTCTTTGGGCGGGCGCAGCACGCAGAAACACCTAGATTGCAGATAAGCGCCTTTTCCCATTGACCGCGACGAACAGAGAGGATGCACAAGCTTCTTGCCATTGCGGCCGAACGGAAGGAGATATTTGCTCAAAACTTGCTGTGCTGGTGCAGACAGTGGCACCCGACATGCCTGCGTTGTCGTTTTCACCCGGGCACTCTTTGGGCGGGCGCAGCACGCAGAAACACCTAGATTGCAGATAAGCGCCTTTTCTCATTGACCGCGACGAACAGAGAAGATGCACAAGCTTCTTACCATTGAGGCCGAACGGAAGGAGATATTTGCTCAAAACTTGCTGTGCTGGTGCAGACAGTGGCACCCGACATGCCTGCGTTGTCGATTTAACCCGGGCACTCTTTGGGCGAGCGCAGCACGCAGAAACACCTAGATTGCAGATAAGCGCCTTTTCCCATTGACCGCGACGAACAGAGAAGATGCACAAGCTTCTTGCCATTGCGGCCGAACGGAAGGAGATATTTGCTCAAAACTTGCTGTGCTGGTGCAGACAGTGGCACCCGACATGCCTGCGTTGTCGTTTTCACCCGGGCACTCTTTGGGCGGGCGCAGCACGCAGAAACACCTAGATTGCAGATAAGCGCCTTTTCCCATTGACCGCGACGAACAGAGAAGATGCACAAGCTTCTTGCCATTGCGGCCGAACTGAAGGAGATATTTGCTCAAAACTTGCTGTGCTGGTGCAGACAGTGGCACCCGACATGCCTGCGTTGTCGTTTTCACCCGGGCACTCTTTGGGCGGGCGCAGCACGCAGAAACACCTAGATTGCAGATAAGCGCCTTTTCCCATTGACCGCGACGAACAGAGAAGATGCACAAGCTTCTTGCCATTGCGGCCGAACGGAATTAGATATTTGCTCAAAACTTGCTGTGCTGGTGCAGACAGTGGCACCCGACATGCCTGCGTTGTCGTTTTCACCCGGGCACTCTTTGGGCGGGCGCAGCACGCAGAAACACCTAGATTGCAGATAAGCGCCTTTTCCCATTGACCACGACGAACAGAGAAGATGCACAAGCTTCTTGCCATTGCGGCCGAACGGAAGGAGATATTTACTCAAAACTTGCTGTGCTGGTGCAGACAGTGGCACCCGACATGCCTGCGTTGTCGTTTTCACCCGGGCACTCTTTGGGCGGGTGCAGCACGCGGAAACACCTAGATTGCAGTTAAGCGCCTTTTCCCATTGACCGCGACGAACAGAGAAGATGCACAAGCTTCTTGCCATTGCGGCCGAACGGAAGGAGATATTTGCTCAAAACTTGCTGTGCTGGTGCAGACAGTGGCACCCGACATGCCTGCGTTGTCGTTTTCACCCGGGCACTTTTTGGGCGGGCGCAGCACGCAGAAACACCTAGATTGCAGATAAGCGCCTTTTCCCATTGACCGCGACGAACAGAGAAGATGCACAGGCTTCTTGCCATTGCAGCCGAACGGAAGGAGATATCTGCTCAAAACTTGCTGTGCTGGTGCAGACAGTGGCACCCGACATGCCTGCGTTGTCGTTTTCACCCGGGCACTCTTTGGGCGGGCGGGCGCAGCACGCAGAAACACCTAGATTGCAGATAAGCGCCTTTTCCCATTGACCACGACGAACAGAGAAGATGCACAAGCTTCTTGCCATTGCGGCCGAACGGAAGGAGATATTTGCTCAAAACTTGCTGTGCTGGTGCAGACAGTGGCACCCGACATGCCTGCGTTGTCGTTTTCACCCGGGCACTCTTTGGGCGGGCGCAGCACGCAGAAACACCTAGATTGCAGATAAGCGCCTTTTCCCATTGACCGCGACGAACAGAGAAGATGCACAAGCTTCTTGCCATTGCGGCCGAACGGAAGGAGATATTTGCTCAAAACTTGCTGTGCTGGTGCAGACAGTGGCACCCGACATGCCTGCGTTGTCGTTTTCACCCGGGCACTCTTTGGGCGGGCGCAGCACGCAGAAACACCTAGATTGCAGATAAGCGCCTTTTCCCATTGACCGCGACGAACAGAGAGGATGCACAAGCTTCTTGCCATTGCGGCCGAATGGAAGGAGATATTTGCTCAAAAATTGCTGTGCTGGTGCAGACAGGGGCACCCGACATGCCTGCGTTGTCGTTTTCACCCGGGCACTCTTTGGGCGGGCGCAGCACGCAGAAACACCTAGATTGCAGATAAGCGCCTTTTCCCATTGACCGCGACGAACAGACAAGATGCACAAGCTTCTTGCCATTGCGGCCGAACGGAAGGAGATATTTGCTCAAAACTTGCTGTGCTGGTGCAGACAGTGGCACCCGACATGCCTGCGTTGTCGTTTTCACCCGGGCACTCTTTGGGCGGGCGCAGCACGCAGAAACACCTAGATTGCAGATAAGCGCCTTTTCCCATTGACCGCGACGAACAGAGAAGATGCACAAGCTTCTTGCCATTGCGGCCAAACGGAAGGAGATATTTGCTCAAAACTTGCTGTGCTGGTGCAGACAGTGGCACCCGACATGCCTGCGTTGTCGTTTTCACCCGGGCACTCTTTGGGCGGGCGCAGCACGCAGAAACACCTAGATTGCAGATAAGCGCCTTTTCCCATTGACCGCGACGAACAGAGAGGATGCACAAGCTTCTTGCCATTGCGGCCGAATGGAAGGAGATATTTGCTCAAAAATTGCTGTGCTGGTGCAGACAGGGGCACCCGACATGCCTGCGTTGTCGTTTTCACCCGGGCACTCTTTGGGCGGGCGCAGCACGCAGAAACACCTAGATTGCAGATAAGCGCCTTTTCCCATTGACCGCGACGAACAGACAAGATGCACAAGCTTCTTGCCATTGCGGCCGAACGGAAGGAAATATTTGCTCAAAACTTGCTGTGCTGGTGCAGACAGTGGCACCCGACATGCCTGCGTTGTCGTTTTCACCCGGGCACTCTTTGGGCGGGCGCAGCACGCAGAAACACCTAGATTGCAGATAAGCGCCTTTTCCCATTGACCGCGACGAACAGAGAGGATGCACAAGCTTCTTGCCATTGCGGCCGAACGGAAGGAGATATTTGCTCAAAACTTGCTGTGCTGGTGCAGACAGTGGCACCCGACATGCCTGCGTTGTCGTTTTCACCCGGGCACTTTTTGGGCGGGTGCAGCACGCAGAAACACCTAGATTGCAGATAAGCGCCTTTTCCCATTGACCGCGACGAACAGAGAAGATGCACAAGCTTCTTGCCATTGCGGCCGAACGGAAGGAGATATTTGCTCAAAACTTGCTGTGCTGGTGCAGACAGTGGCACCCGACATGCCTGCGTTGTCGTTTTCATCCGGGCACTCTTTGGGCGGGTGCAGCACGCGGAAACACCTAGATTGCAGATAAGCGCCTTTTCCCATTGACCGCGACGAACAGAGAAGATGCACAAGCTTCTTGCCATTGCGGCCGAACGGAAGGAGATATTTGCTCAAAACTTGCTTTGCTGGTGCAGACAGTGGCACCCGACATGCCTGCGTTGTCGTTTTCACCCGGGCACTTTTTGGGCGGGCGCAGCACGCAGAAACACCTAGATTGCAGATAAGCGCCTTTTCCCATTGACCGCGACGAACAGAGAAGATGCACAGGCTTCTTGCCATTGCAGCCGAACGGAAGGAGATATCTGCTCAAAACTTGCTGTGCTGGTGCAGACAGTGGCACCCGACATGCCTGCGTTGTCGTTTTCACCCGGGCACTCTTTGGGCGGGCGCAGCACGCAGAAACACCTAGATTGCAGATAAGCGCCTTTTCCCATTGACCGCGACGAACAGACAAGATGCACAAGCTTCTTGCCATTGCGGCCGAACGGAAGGAAATATTTGCTCAAAACTTGCTGTGCTGGTGCAGACAGTGGCACCCGACATGCCTGCGTTGTCGTTTTCACCCGGGCACTCTTTGGGCGGGCGCAGCACGCAGAAACACCTAGATTGCAGATAAGCGCCTTTTCCCATTGACCGCGACGAACAGAGAGGATGCACAAGCTTCTTGCCATTGCGGCCGAACGGAAGGAGATATTTGCTCAAAACTTGCTGTGCTGGTGCAGACAGTGGCACCCGACATGCCTGCGTTGTCGTTTTCACCCGGGCACTCTTTGGGCGGGTGCAGCACGCAGAAACACCTAGATTGCAGATAAGCGTCTTTTCCCATTGACCGCGACGAACAGAGAAGATGCACAAGCTTCTTGCCATTGCGGCCGAACGGAAGGAGATATTTGCTCAAAACTTGCTGTGCTGGTGCAGACAGTGGCACCCGACATGCCTGCGTTGTCGTTTTCACCCGGGCACTCTTTGGGCGGGTGCAGCACGCGGAAACACCTAGATTGCAGATAAGCGCCTTTTCCCATTGACCGCGACGAACAGAGAAGATCGACAAGCTTCTTGCCATTGCGGCCGAACGGAAGGAGATATTTGCTCAAAACTTGCTGTGCTGGTGCAGACAGTGGCACCCGACATGCCTGCGTTGTCGTTTTCACCCGGGCACTTTTTGGGCGGGCGCAGCACGCAGAAACACCTAGATTGCAGATAAGCGCCTTTTCCCATTGACCGCGACGAACAGAGAAGATGCACAGGCTTCTTGCCATTGCAGCCGAACGGAAGGAGATATCTGCTCAAAACTTGCTGTGCTGGTGCAGACAGTGGCACCCGACATGCCTGCGTTGTCGTTTTCACCCGGGCACTCTTTGGGCGGGCGGGCGCAGCACGCAGAAACACCTAGATTGCAGATAAGCGCCTTTTCCCATTGACCACGACGAACAGAGAAGATGCACAAGCTTTTTGCCATTGCGGCCGAACGGAAGGAGATATTTGCTCAAAACTTGCTGTGCTGGTGCAGACAGTGGCACCCGACATGCCTGCGTTGTCGTTTTCACCCGGGCACTCTTTGGGCGGGCGCAGCACGCAGAAACACCTAGATTGCAGATAAGCGCCTTTTCCCATTGACCACGACGAACAGAGAAGATGCACAAGCTTCTTGCCATTGCGGCCGAACGGAAGGAGATATTTGCTCAAAACTTGCTGTGCTGGTGCAGACAGTGGCACCCGACATGCCTGCGTTGTCGTTTTCACCCGGGCACTCTTTGGGCGGGCGGGCGCAGCCCGCAGAAACACCTAGATTGCAGATAAGCGCCTTTTCCCATTGACCACGACGAACAGAGAAGATGCACAAGCTTCTTGCCATTGCGGCCGAACGGAAGGAGATATTTGCTCAAAACTTGCTGTGCTGGTGCAGACAGTGGCACCCGACATGCCTGCGTTGTCGTTTTCACCCTGGCACTCTGGGCGGGCGCAGCACGCAGAAACACCTAGATTGCAGATAAGCGCCTTTTCCCATTGACCACGACGAACAGAGAAGATGCACAAGCTTCTTGCCATTGCGGCCGAACGGAAGGAGATATTTGCTCAAAACTTGCTGTGCTGGTGCAGACAGTGGCACCCGACATGCCTGCGTTGTCGTTTTCACCCGGGCACTCTTTGGGCGGGCGCAGCACGCAGAAACACCTAGATTGCAGATAAGCGCCTTTTCCCATTGACCGCAACGAACAGAGAAGATGCACAAGCTTCTTGCCATTGCGGCCGAACGGAAGGAGATATTTGCTCAAAACTTGCTGTGCTGGTGCAGACAGTGGCACCCGACATGCCTGCGTTGTCGTTTTCACCCGGGCACTTTTTGGGCGGGCGCAGCACGCAGAAACACCTAGATTGCAGATAAGCGCCTTTTCCCATTGACCGCGACGAACAGAGAGGATGCACAAGCTTCTTGCCATTGCGGCCGAATGGAAGGAGATATTTGCTCAAAAATTGCTGTGTTGGTGCAGACAGTGGCACCCGACATGCCTGCGTTGTCGTTTTCACCCAGGCACTCTTTGGGCGGGCGCAGCACGCAGAAACACCTAGATTGCAGATAAGCGCCTTTTCCCATTGACCGCGACGAACAGAGAAGATGCACAAGCTTCTTGCCATTGCGGCCGAACGGAAGGAGATATTTGCTCAAAACTTGCTGTGCTGGTGCAGACAGTGGCACCCGACATGCCTGCGTTGTCGTTTTCACCCGGGCACTTTTTGGGCGGGCGCAGCACGCAGAAACACCTAGATTGCAGATAAGCGCCTTTTCCCATTGACCGCGACGAACAGAGAGGATGCACAAGCTTCTTGCCATTGCGGCCGAATGGAAGGAGATATTTGCTCAAAACTTGCTGTGTTGGTGCAGACAGTGGCACCCGACATGCCTGCGTTGTCGTTTTCACCCGGGCACTCTTTGGGCGGGCGCAGCACGCAGAAACACCTAGATTGCAGATAAGCGCCTTCTCCCATTGACCGCGACGAACAGAGAAGATGCACAAGCTTCTTGCCATTGCGGCCGAACGGAAGGAGATATTTGCTCAAAACTTGCTGTGCTGGTGCAGACAGTGGCACCCGACATGCCTGCGTAGTCGTTTTCACCCGGGCACTTTTTGGGCGGGCGAAGCACGCAGAAACACCTAGATTGCAGATAAGCGCCTTTTCCCATTGACCGCGACGAACAGAGAGGATGCACAAGCTTCTTGCCATTGCGGCCGAATGGAAGGAGATATTTCCTCAAAAATTGCTGTGCTGGTGCAGACAGGGGCACCCGACATGCCTGCGTTGTCGTTTTCACCCGGGCACTCTTTGGGCGGGCGCAGCACGCAGAAACACCTAGATTGCAGATAAGCGCCTTTTCCCATTGACCGCGACGAACAGAGAGGATGCACAAGCTTCTTGCCATTGCGGCCGAACGGAAGGAGATATTTGCTCAAAACTTGCTGTGCTGATGCAGACAGTGGCACCCGACATGCCTGCGTTGTCGTTTTCACCCGGGCACTCTTTGGGCGGGCGCAGCACGCAGAAACACCTAGATTGCAGATAAGCGCCTTTTCCCATTGACCGCGACGAACAGAGAAGATGCACAAGCTTCTTGCCATTGCGGCCGAACGGAAGGAGATATTTGCTCAAAACTTGCTGTGCTGGTGCAGACAGTGGCACCCGACATGCCTGCGTTGTCGTTTTCACCCGGGCACTCTTTGGGCGGGCGCAGCACGCAGAAACACCTAGATTGCAGATAAGCGCCTTTTCCCATTGACCGCGACGAACAGAGAGGATGCACAAGCTTCTTGCCATTGCGGCCGAATGGAAGGAGATATTTGCTCAAAAATTGCTGTGCTGGTGCAGACAGGGGCACCCGACATGCCTGCGTTGTCGTTTTCACCCGGGCACTCTTTGGGCGGGCGCAGCACGCAGAAACACCTAGATTGCAGATAAGCGCCTTTTCCCATTGACCGCGACGAACAGACAAGATGCACAAGCTTCTTGCCATTGCGGCCGAACGGAAGGAGATATTTGCTCAAAACTTGCTGTGCTGGTGCAGACAGTGGCACCCGACATGCCTGCGTTGTCGTTTTCACCCGGGTACTCTTTGGGCGGGCGCAGCACGCAGAAACACCTAGATTGCAGATAAGCGCCTTTTCCCATAGACCGCGACGAACAGAGAGGATGCACAAGCTTCTTGCCATTGCGGCCGAACGGAAGGAGATATTTGCTCAAAACTTGCTGTGCTGGTGCAGACAGTGGCACCCGACATGCCTGCGTTGTCGTTTTCACCCGGGCACTCTTTGGGCGGGTGCAGCACGCGGAAACACCTAGATTGCAGATAAGCGCCTTTTCCCATTGACCGCGACGAACAGAGAAGATGCACAAGCTTCTTGCCATTGCGGCCGAACGGAAGGAGATATTTGCTCAAAACTTGCTGTGCTGGTGCAGACAGTGGCACCCGACATGCCTGCGTTGTCGTTTTCACCCGGGCACTCTTTGGGCGGGCGCAGCACGCAGAAACACCTAGATTGCAGATAAGCGCCTTTTCCCATTGACCGCAACGAACAGAGAAGATGTACAAGCTTCTTGCCATTGCGGCCGAACGGAAGGAGATATTTGCTCAAAACTTGCTGTGCTGGTGCAGACAGTGGCACCCGACATGCCTGCGTTGTCGTTTTTACCCGGGCACTTTTTGGGCGGGCGCAGCACGCAGAAACACCTAGATTGCAGATAAGCGCCTTTTCCCATTGACCGCGACGAACAGAGAGGATGCACAAGCTTCTTGCCATTGCGGCCGAATGGAAGGAGATATTTGCTCAAAACTTGCTGTGCTGGTGCAGACAGGGGCACCCGACATGCCTGCGTTGTCGTTTTCACCCGGGCACTCTTTGGGCGGGCGCAGCACGCAGAAACACCTAGATTGCAGATAAGTGCCTTTTCCCATTGACCGCGACGAACAGAGAAGATGCACAAGCTTCTTACCTTTGAGGCCGAACGGAAGGAGATATTTGCTCAAAACTTGCCGTGCTGGTGCAGACAGTGGCACCCGACATGCCTGCGTTGTCGTTTTCACCCGGGCACTCTTTGGGCGGGTGCAGCACGCGAAAAAACCTAGATTGCAGATAAGCGCCTTTTCCCATTGACCGCGACGAACAGAGAAGATGCACAAGCTTCTTACCATTGAGGCCGAACGGAAGGAGATATTTGCTCAAAACTTGCTGTGCTGGTGCAGACAGTGGCATCCGACATGCCTGCGTTGTCGTTTTCACCCGGGCACTCTTTGGGCGGGTGCAGCACGCAGAAACACCTAGATTGCAGATTAGCGCCTTTTCCCATTGACCGCGACGAACAGAGAAGATGCACAAGCTTCTTGCCATTGCGGCCGAACGGAAGGAGATATTTGCTCAAAACTTGCTGTGCTGGTGCAGACAGTGGCACCCGACATGCCTGCGTTGTCGTTTTCACCCGGGCACTCTTTGGGCGGGCGCAGCACGCAGAAACACCTAGATTGCAGATAAGCGCCTTTTCCCATTGACCGCGACGAACAGAGAAGATGCACAAGCTTCTTACCATTGAGGCCAAACGGAAGGAGATATTTGCTCTAAACTTGCTATGCTGGTGCAGACAGTGGCACCCGACATGCCTGCGTTGTCGTTTTCACCCGGGCACTCTTTGGGCGGGCGCAGCACGCAGAAACACCTAGATTGCAGATAAGCGCCTTTTCCCATTGACCGCGACGAACAGAGAAGATGCACAAGCTTCTTGCCATTGCGGCCGAATGGAAGGAGATATTTGCTCAAAACTTGCTATGTTGGTGCAGACAGTGGCACCCGACATGCCTGCGTTGTCGTTTTCACCCGGGCACTCTTTGGGCGGGCGCAGCACGCAGAAACACCTAAATGGCAGATAAGCGCCTTTTCCCATTGACCGCGACGAACAGAGAAGATGCACAAGCTTCTTGCCATTGCGGCCGAACGGAAGGAGATATTTGCTCAAAACTTGCTGTGCTGGTGCAGACAGTGGCACCCGACATGCCTGCGTTGTCGTTTTCACCCGGGCACTCTTTGGGCGGGCGCAGCACGCAGAAACACCTAGATTGCAGATAAGCGCCTTTTCCCATTGACCGCGACGAACAGAGAGGATGCACAAGCTTCTTGCCATTGCGGCCGAACGGAAGGAGATATTTGCTCAAAACTTGCTGTGCTGGTGCAGACAGTGGCACCCGACATGCCTGCGTTGTCGTTTTCACCCGGGCACTCTTTGGGCGGGCGCAGCACGCAGAAACACCTAGATTGCAGATAAGCGCCTTTTCCCATTGACTGCGACGAACAGAGAAGATGCACAAGCTTCTTGCCATTGCGGCCGAACGGAAGGAGATATTTGCTCAAAACTTGCTGTGCTGGTGCAGACAGTGGCACCCGACATGCCTGCGTTGTCATTTTCACCCGGACACTCTTTGGGCGGGCGCAGCACGCAGAAACACCTAGATTGCAGATAAGCGCCTTTTCCCATTGACCGCGACGAACAGAGAAGATGCACAAGCTTCTTGCCATTGCGGCCGAACGGAAGGAGATATTTGCTCAAAACTTGCTGTGCTGGTGCAGACAGTGGCACCCGACATGCCTGCGTTGTCGTTTTCACCCGGACACTCTTTGGGCGGGCGCAGCACGCAGAAACACCTAGATTGCAGATAAGCGCCTTTTCCCATTGACCGCGACGAACAGAGAGGATGCACAAGCTTCTTGCCATTGCGGCCGAATGGAAGGAGATATTTGCTCAAAAATTGCTGTGCTGGTGCAGACAGGGGCACCCGACATGCCTGCGTTGTCGTTTTCACCCGGGCACTCTTTGGGCGGGCGCAGCACGCAGAAACACCTAGATTGCAGATAAGCGCCTTTTCCCATTGACCGCGACGAACAGACAAGATGCACAAGCTTCTTGCCATTGCGGCCGAACGGAAGGAGATATTTGCTCAAAACTTGCTGTGCTGGTGCAGACAGTGGCACCCGACATGCCTGCGTTGTCGTTTTCACCCGGGCACTTTTTGGGCGGGCGCAGCACGCAGAAACACCTAGATTGCAGATAAGCGCCTTTTCCCATTGACCGCGACGAATAGAGAGGATGCACAAGCTTATTGCCATTGCGGCCGAATGGAAGGAGATATTTGCTCAAAACTTGCTGTGTTGGTGCAGACAGTGGCACCCGACATGCCTGCGTTGTCGTTTTCACCCGGGCACTTTTTGGGCGGGCGCAGCACGCAGAAACACCTAGATTGCAGATAAGCGCCTTTTCCCATTGACCGCGACGAACAGAGAAGATGCACAGGCTTCTTGCCATTGCGGCCGAACGGAAGGAGATATTTGCTCAAAACTTGCTGTGCTGGTGCAGACAGTGGCACCCGACATGCCTGCGTTGTCGTTTTCACCCGTGCACTCTTTGGGCGGGCGCAGCACGCAGAAACACCTAGATTGCAGATAAGCGCCTTTTCCCATTGACCGCGACGAACAGAGAGGATGCACAAGCTTCTTGCCATTGCGGCCGAATGGAAGGAGATATTTGCTCAAAACTTGCTGTGTTGGTGCAGACAGTGGCACCCGACATGCCTGCGTTGTCGTTTTCACCCGGGCACTCTTTGGGCGGGCGCAGCACGCAGAAACACCTAGATTGCAGATAAGCGCCTTTTCCCATTGACCGCGACGAACAGAGAAGATGCACAAGCTTCTTACGATTGAGGCCGAACGGAAGGAGATATTTGCTCAAAACTAGCTGTGCTGGTGCAGACAGTGGCACCTGACATGCCTGCGTTGTCGATTTAACCCGGGCACTCTTTGGGCGGGCGCAGCACGCAGAAACACCTAGATTGCAGATAAGCGCCTTTTCCCATTGACCGCGACGAACAGAGAGGATGCACAAGCTTCTTGCCATTGCGGCCGAATGGAAGGAGATATTTGCTCAAAAATTGCTGTGCTGGT
This sequence comes from Hyla sarda, assembly GCF_029499605.1. Taxonomy (NCBI): domain Eukaryota; kingdom Metazoa; phylum Chordata; class Amphibia; order Anura; family Hylidae; genus Hyla; species Hyla sarda. The sequence continues at coordinate 134,604 of NW_026610758.1, forward strand.
GCAGACAGTGGCACCCGACATGCCTGCGTTGTCGTTTTCACCCGGGCACTCTTTGGGCGGGTGCAGCACGCAGAAACACCTAGATTGCAGATAAGCGCCTTTTCCCATTGACCGCGACGAACAGAGAAGATGCACAAGCTTCTTGCCATTGCGGCCGAACGGAAGGAGATATTTGCTCAAAACTTGCTGTGCTAGTGCAGACAGTGGCACCCGACATGCCTGCGCTGTCGTTTTCACCCGGGCACTCTTTGGGCGGGTGCAGCACGCAGAAACACCTAGATTGCAGATAAGCGCCTTTTCCCATTGACCGCGACGAACAGAGAAGATGCACAAGCTTCTTGCCATTGCGGCCTAACGGAAGGAGATATTTGCTCAAAACTTGCTGTGCTGGTGCAGACAGTGGCACCCGACATGCCTGCATTGTCGTTTTCACCCGGGCACTCTTTGGGCAGGCGCAGCACGCAGAAACACCTAGATTGCAGATAAGCGCCTTTTCCCATTGACCGCGACGAACAGAGAGGATGTACAAGCTTCTTGCCATTGCGGCCGAACGGAAGGAGATATTTGCTCAAAACTTGCTGTGCTGGTGCAGACAGTGGCACCCGACATGCCTGCGTTGTCGTTTTCACCCGGGCACTCTTTGGGCGGGCGCAGCACGCAGAAACACCTAGATTGCAGATAAGCGCCTTTTCCCATTGACCGCGACGAACAGAGAAGATGCACAAGCTTCTTACCATTGAGGCCGAACGGAAGGAGATATTTGCTCAAAACTTGCTGTGCTGGTGCAGACAGTGGCACCCGACATGCCTGCGTTGTCGTTTTCATCCGGGCACTCTTTGGGCGGGCGCAGCACGCAGAAACACCTAGATTGCAGATAAGCGCCTTTTCCCATTGACCGCTACGAACAGAGAAGATGCACAAGCTTCTTGCCATTGCGGCCGAACGGAAGGAGATATTTGCTCAAAACTTGCTGTGCTAGTGCAGACAGTGGCACCCGACATGCCTGCGTTGTCGTTTTCACCCGGGCACTCTTTGGGCGGGTGCAGCACGCAGAAACACCTAGATTGCAGATAAGCGCCTTTTCCCATTGACCGCGACGAACAGAGAAGATGCACAAGCTTCTTACGATTGAGGCCGAACGGAAGGAGATATTTGTTCAAAACTAGCTGTGCTGGTGCAGACAGTGGCACCTGACATGCCTGCGTTGTCGATTTAACCCGGGCACTCTTTGGGCGGGCGCAGCACGCAGAAACACCTAGATTGCAGATAAGCGCCTTTTCCCATTGACCGCGACGAACAGAGAGGATGCACAAGCTTCTTGCCATTGCGGCCGAATGGAAGGAGATATTTGCTCAAAAATTGCTGTGCTGGTGCAGACAGTGGCACCCGACATGCCTGCGTTGTCGTTTTCACCCGGGCACTCTTTGGGCGGGTGCAGCACGCAGAAACACCTAGATTGCAGATAAGCGCCTTTTCCCATTGACCGCGACGAACAGAGAAGATGCACAAGCTTCTTGCCATTGCGGCCGAACGGAAGGAGATATTTGCTCAAAACTTGCTGTGCTAGTGCAGACAGTGGCACCCGACATGCCTGCGTTGTCGATTTAACCCGGGCACTCTTTGGGCGGGCGCAGCACGCAGAAACACCTAGATTGCAGATAGGGGCCTTTTCCCATTGACCGCGACGAACATAGAAGATGCACAAGCTTCTTGCCATTGCGGCCGAACGGAAGGAGATATTTGCTCAAAACTTGCTGTGCTGGTGCAGACAGTGGCACCCGACAAGCCTGCGTTGTCGTTTTCACCCGGGCACTCTTTGGGCAGGCGCAGCACGCAGAAACACCTAGATTGCAGATAAGCGCCTTTTCCCATTGACCACGACGAACAGAGAAGATGCACAAGCTTCTTGCCATTGCGGCCGAACGGAAGGAGATATTTGCTCAAAACTTGCTGTGTTGGTGCAGACAGTGGCACCCGACATGCCTGCGTTGTCGTTTTCACCCGGGCACTTTTTGGGCGGGCGCAGCACGCAGAAACACCTAGATTGCAGATAAGCGCCTTTTCCCATTGACCGCGACGAACAGAGAAGATGCACAGGCTTCTTGCCATTGCGGCCGAACGGAAGGAGATATTTGCTCAAAACTTGCTGTGCTGGTGCAGACAGTGGCACCCGACATGCCTGCGTTGTCGTTTTCACCCGTGCACTCTTTGGGCGGGCGCAGCACGCAGAAACACCTAGATTGCAGATAAGCGCCTTTTCCCATTGACCGCGACGAACAGAGAAGATGCACAAGCTTCTTGCCATTGCGGCCGAACGGAAGGAGATATTTGGTCAAAACTTGCTGTGCTGGTGCAGACAGTGGCACCCGACATGCCTGCGTTGTCGTTTTCACCCGGGCACTCTTTGGGCGGGCGCAGCACGCAGAAACACCTAGATTGCAGATAAGCGCCTTTTCCCATTGACCGCGACGAACAGAGAAGATGCACAAGCTTCTTGCCATTGCGGCCGAACGGAAGGAGATATTTGCTCAAAACTTGCTTTGCTGGTGCAGACAGTGGCACCCGACATGCCTGCGTTGTCGTTTTCACCCGGGCACTTTTTGGGCGGGCGCAGCACGCAGAAACACCTAGATTGCAGATAAGCGCCTTTTCCCATTGACCGCGACGAACAGAGAAGATGCACAAGCTTCTTGCCATTGCGGCCGAACGGAAGGAGATATTTGCTCAAAACTTGCTGTGCTGGTGCAGACAGTGGCACCCGACATGCCTGCGTTGTCGTTTTCACCCGGGCACTCTTTGGGCGGGCGCAGCACGCAGAAACACCTAGATTGCAGATAAGCGCCTTTTCCCATTGACCGCGACGAACAGAGAAGATGCACAAGCTTCTTACCATTGAGGCCGAACGGAAGGAGATATTTGCTCAAAACTTGCTGTGCTGGTGCAGACAGTGGCACCCGACATGCCTGCGTTGTCGATTTAACCCGGGCACTCTTTGGGCGGGCGCAGCACGCAGAAACACCTAGATTGCAGATAAGCGCCTTTTCCCATTGACCGCGACGAACAGAGAAGATGCACAAGCTTCTTGCCATTGCGGCCGAACGGAAGGAGATATTTGCTCAAAACTTGCTGTGCTGGTGCAGACAGTGGCACCCGACATGCCTGCGTTGTCGTTTTCACCCGGGCACTCTTTGGGCGGGCGCAGCACGCAGAAACACCTAGATTGCAGATAAGCGCCTTTTCCCATTGACCGCGACGAACAGAGAAGATGCACAAGCTTCTTGCCATTGCGGCCGAACGGAAGGAGATATTTGCTCAAAACTTGCTGTACTAGTGCAGACAGTGGCACCCGACATGCCTGCGTTGTCGTTTTCACCCGGGCACTCTTTGGGCGGGTGCAGCACGCAGAAACACCTAGATTGCAGATAAGCGCCTTTTCCCATTGACCGCGACGAACAAAGAGGATGCACAAGCTTCTTGCCATTGCGGCCGAATGGAAGGAGATATTTGCTCAAAAATTGCTGTGCTTGTGTAGACAGTGGCACCCGACATGCCTGCGTTGTCGTTTTCACCCGGGCACTCTTTGGGCGGGTGCAGCACGCAGAAACACCTAGATTGCAGATAAGCGCCTTTTCCCATTGACCGCGACGAACAGAGAAGATGCACAAGCTTCTTGCCATTGCGGCCGAACGGAAGGAGATATTTGCTCAAAACTTGCTGTGCTGGTGCAGACAGTGGCACCCGACATGCCTGCGTTGTCGTTTTCACCCGGGCACTCTTTGGGCGGGCGCAGCACGCAGAAACACCTAGATTGCAGATAAGCGCCTTTTCCCATTGACCACGACGAACAGAGAAGATGCACAAGCTTCTTGCCATTGCGGCCGAACGGAAGGAGATATTTGCTCAAAACTTGCTGTGCTGGTGCAGACAGTGGCACCCGACATGCCTGCGTTGTCGTTTTCACCCGGGCACTGTTTGGGCGGGTGCAGCACGCAGAAACACCTAGATTGCAGATAAGCGCCTTTTCCCATTGACCGCGACGAACAGAGAAGATGCACGAGCTTCTTGCCATTGTGGCCGAACGGAAGGAGATATTTGCTCAAAACTTGCTTTGTTGGTGCAGACAGTGGCACCCGACATGCCTGCGTTGTCGTTTTCACCCGGACACTCTTTGGGCGGGCGCAGCACGCAGAAACACCTAGATTGCAGATAAGCGCCTTTTCCCATTGACCGCGACGAACAGAGAAGATGCACAAGCTTCTTGCCATTGCGGCCGAACGGATGGAGATATTTGCTCAAAACTTGCTGTGCTGGTGTAGACAGTGGCACCCGACATGCCTGCGTTGTTGTTTTCACCCGGGCACTCTTTGGGCGGGTGCAGCACGCAGAAACACCTAGATTGCAGATAAGCGCCTTTTCCCATTGACCGCGACGAACAGAGAAGATGCACAAGCTTCTTGCCATTGCGGCCGAACGGAAGGAGATATTTGCTCAAAACTTGCTGTGCTGGTGCAGACAGTGGCACCCGACATGCCTGCGTTGTCGTTTTCACCCGGGCACTCTTTGGGCAGGCGCAGCACGCAGAAACACCTAGATTGCAGATAAGCGCCTTTTCCCATTGACCGCGACGAACAGAGAGGATGCACAAGCTTCTTGCCATTGCGGCCGAACGGAAGGAGATATTTGCTCAAAACTTGCTGTGCTAGTGCAGACAGTGGCACCCGACATGCCTGCGTTGTCGTTTTCACCCGGGCACTCTTTGGGCGGGCGCAGCACGCAGAAACACCTAGATTGCAGATAAGCGCCTTTTCCCATTGACCGCTACGAACAGAGAAGATGCACAAGCTTCTTACCATTGAGGCCGAACGGAAGGAGATATTTGCTCAAAACTTGCTGTGCTGGTGCAGACAGTGGCACCCGACATGCCTGCGTTGTCGTTTTCACCCGGGCACTCTTTGGGCGGGCGCAGCACGCAGAAACACCTAGATTGCAGATAAGCGCCTTTTCCCATTGACCGCGACGAACAGAGAAGATGCACAAGCTTCTTGCCATTGCGGCCGAACGGAAGGAGATATTTGCTCAAAACTTGCTGTGCTAGTGCAGACAGTGGCACCCGACATGCCTGCGTTGTCGTTTTCACCCGGGCACTCTTTGGGCGGGTGCAGCACGCAGAAACACCTAGATTGCAGATAAGCGCCTTTTCCAATTGACCACGACGAACAGAGAAGATGCACAAGCTTCTTGCCATTGCGGCCGAACGGAAGGAGATATTTGCTCAAAACTTGCTGTGCTGGTGCAGACAGTGGCACCCGACATGCCTGCATTGTCGTTTTCACCCGGGCACTTTTTGGGCGGGCGCAGCACGCAGAAACACCTAGATTGCAGATAAGCGCCTTTTCCCATTGACCGCGACTAACAGAGAGGATGCACAAGCTTCTTGCCATTGCGGCCGAATGGAAGGAGATATTTCCTCAAAAATTGCTGTGCTGGTGCAGACGGGCACCCGACATGCCTGCGTTGTCGTTTTCACCCGGGCACTCTTTGGGCGGGCGCAGCACGCAGAAACACCTAGATTGCAGATAAGCGCCTTTTCCCATTGACCTCGACGAACAGAGAAGATGCACAAGCTTCTTGCCATTGCGGCCGAACGGAAGGAGATATTTGCTCAAAACTTGCTGTGCTGGTGCAGACAGTGGCACCCGACATGCCTGCGTTGTCGTTTTCACCCGGGCACTCTTTGGGCGGGCGCAGCACGCAGAAACACCTAGATTGCAGATAAGCGCCTTTTCCCATTGACCGCGACGAACAGAGAGGATGCACAAGCTTCTTGCCATTGCGGCCGAACGGAAGGAGATATTTGCTCAAAACTTGCTGTGCTGGTGCAGACAGTGGCACCCGACATGCCTGCGTTGTCGTTTTCACCCGGGCACTCTTTGGGCGGGCGCAGCACGCAGAAACACCTAGATTGCAGATAAGCGCCTTTTCCCATTGACCGCGACGAACAGAGAAGATGCACAAGCTTCTTGCCATTGCGGCCGAACGGAAGGAGATATTTGCTCAAAACTTGCTGTGCTGGTGCAGACAGTGGCACCCGACATGCCTGCGTTGTCGTTTTCACCCGGGCACTCTTTGGGCGGGCGCAGCACGCAGAAACACCTAGATTGCAGATAAGCGCCTTTTCCCATTGACCGCGACGAACAGAGAGGATGCACAAGCTTCTTGCCATTGCGGCCGAATGGAAGTAGATATTTGCTCAAAAATTGCTGTGCTGGTGCAGACAGGGGCACCCGACATGCCTGCGTTGTCGTTTTCACCCGGGCACTCTTTGGGCGGGCGCAGCACGCAGAAACACCTAGATTGCAGATAAGCGCCTTTTCCCATTGACCGCGACGAACAGACAAGATGCACAAGCTTCTTGCCATTGCGGCCGAACGGAAGGAGATATTTGCTCAAAACTTGCTGTGCTGGTGCAGACAGTGGCACCCGACATGCCTGCGTTGTCGTTTTCACCCGGGTACTCTTTGGGCGGGCGCAGCACGCAGAAACACCTAGATTGCAGATAAGCGCCTTTTCCCATAGACCGCGACGAACAGAGAGGATGCACAAGCTTCTTGCCATTGCGGCCGAACGGAAGGAGATATTTGCTCAAAACTTGCTGTGCTGGTGCAGACAGTGGCACCCGACATGCCTGCGTTGTCGTTTTCACCCGGGCACTCTTTGGGCGGGTGCAGCACGCGGAAACACCTAGATTGCAGATAAGCGCCTTTTCCCATTGACCGCGACGAACAGAGAAGATGCACAAGCTTCTTGCCATTGCGGCCGAACGGAAGGAGATATTTGCTCAAAACTTGCTGTGCTGGTGCAGACAGTGGCACCCGACATGCCTGCGTTGTCGTTTTCACCCGGGCACTCTTTGGGCGGGCGCAGCACGCAGAAACACCTAGATTGCAGATAAGCGCCTTTTCCCATTGACCGCAACGAACAGAGAAGATGTACAAGCTTCTTGCCATTGCGGCCGAACGGAAGGAGATATTTGCTCAAAACTTGCTGTGCTGGTGCAGACAGTGGCACCCGACATGCCTGCGTTGTCGTTTTTACCCGGGCACTTTTTGGGCGGGCGCAGCACGCAGAAACACCTAGATTGCAGATAAGCGCCTTTTCCCATTGACCGCGACGAACAGAGAGGATGCACAAGCTTCTTGCCATTGCGGCCGAATGGAAGGAGATATTTGCTCAAAACTTGCTGTGCTGGTGCAGACAGGGGCACCCGACATGCCTGCGTTGTCGTTTTCACCCGGGCACTCTTTGGGCGGGCGCAGCACGCAGAAACACCTAGATTGCAGATAAGTGCCTTTTCCCATTGACCGCGACGAACAGAGAAGATGCACAAGCTTCTTACCTTTGAGGCCGAACGGAAGGAGATATTTGCTCAAAACTTGCCGTGCTGGTGCAGACAGTGGCACCCGACATGCCTGCGTTGTCGTTTTCACCCGGGCACTCTTTGGGCGGGTGCAGCACGCGAAAAAACCTAGATTGCAGATAAGCGCCTTTTCCCATTGACCGCGACGAACAGAGAAGATGCACAAGCTTCTTACCATTGAGGCCGAACGGAAGGAGATATTTGCTCAAAACTTGCTGTGCTGGTGCAGACAGTGGCATCCGACATGCCTGCGTTGTCGTTTTCACCCGGGCACTCTTTGGGCGGGTGCAGCACGCAGAAACACCTAGATTGCAGATTAGCGCCTTTTCCCATTGACCGCGACGAACAGAGAAGATGCACAAGCTTCTTGCCATTGCGGCCGAACGGAAGGAGATATTTGCTCAAAACTTGCTGTGCTGGTGCAGACAGTGGCACCCGACATGCCTGCGTTGTCGTTTTCACCCGGGCACTCTTTGGGCGGGCGCAGCACGCAGAAACACCTAGATTGCAGATAAGCGCCTTTTCCCATTGACCGCGACGAACAGAGAAGATGCACAAGCTTCTTACCATTGAGGCCAAACGGAAGGAGATATTTGCTCTAAACTTGCTATGCTGGTGCAGACAGTGGCACCCGACATGCCTGCGTTGTCGTTTTCACCCGGGCACTCTTTGGGCGGGCGCAGCACGCAGAAACACCTAGATTGCAGATAAGCGCCTTTTCCCATTGACCGCGACGAACAGAGAAGATGCACAAGCTTCTTGCCATTGCGGCCGAATGGAAGGAGATATTTGCTCAAAACTTGCTATGTTGGTGCAGACAGTGGCACCCGACATGCCTGCGTTGTCGTTTTCACCCGGGCACTCTTTGGGCGGGCGCAGCACGCAGAAACACCTAAATGGCAGATAAGCGCCTTTTCCCATTGACCGCGACGAACAGAGAAGATGCACAAGCTTCTTGCCATTGCGGCCGAACGGAAGGAGATATTTGCTCAAAACTTGCTGTGCTGGTGCAGACAGTGGCACCCGACATGCCTGCGTTGTCGTTTTCACCCGGGCACTCTTTGGGCGGGCGCAGCACGCAGAAACACCTAGATTGCAGATAAGCGCCTTTTCCCATTGACCGCGACGAACAGAGAGGATGCACAAGCTTCTTGCCATTGCGGCCGAACGGAAGGAGATATTTGCTCAAAACTTGCTGTGCTGGTGCAGACAGTGGCACCCGACATGCCTGCGTTGTCGTTTTCACCCGGGCACTCTTTGGGCGGGCGCAGCACGCAGAAACACCTAGATTGCAGATAAGCGCCTTTTCCCATTGACTGCGACGAACAGAGAAGATGCACAAGCTTCTTGCCATTGCGGCCGAACGGAAGGAGATATTTGCTCAAAACTTGCTGTGCTGGTGCAGACAGTGGCACCCGACATGCCTGCGTTGTCATTTTCACCCGGACACTCTTTGGGCGGGCGCAGCACGCAGAAACACCTAGATTGCAGATAAGCGCCTTTTCCCATTGACCGCGACGAACAGAGAAGATGCACAAGCTTCTTGCCATTGCGGCCGAACGGAAGGAGATATTTGCTCAAAACTTGCTGTGCTGGTGCAGACAGTGGCACCCGACATGCCTGCGTTGTCGTTTTCACCCGGACACTCTTTGGGCGGGCGCAGCACGCAGAAACACCTAGATTGCAGATAAGCGCCTTTTCCCATTGACCGCGACGAACAGAGAGGATGCACAAGCTTCTTGCCATTGCGGCCGAATGGAAGGAGATATTTGCTCAAAAATTGCTGTGCTGGTGCAGACAGGGGCACCCGACATGCCTGCGTTGTCGTTTTCACCCGGGCACTCTTTGGGCGGGCGCAGCACGCAGAAACACCTAGATTGCAGATAAGCGCCTTTTCCCATTGACCGCGACGAACAGACAAGATGCACAAGCTTCTTGCCATTGCGGCCGAACGGAAGGAGATATTTGCTCAAAACTTGCTGTGCTGGTGCAGACAGTGGCACCCGACATGCCTGCGTTGTCGTTTTCACCCGGGCACTTTTTGGGCGGGCGCAGCACGCAGAAACACCTAGATTGCAGATAAGCGCCTTTTCCCATTGACCGCGACGAATAGAGAGGATGCACAAGCTTATTGCCATTGCGGCCGAATGGAAGGAGATATTTGCTCAAAACTTGCTGTGTTGGTGCAGACAGTGGCACCCGACATGCCTGCGTTGTCGTTTTCACCCGGGCACTTTTTGGGCGGGCGCAGCACGCAGAAACACCTAGATTGCAGATAAGCGCCTTTTCCCATTGACCGCGACGAACAGAGAAGATGCACAGGCTTCTTGCCATTGCGGCCGAACGGAAGGAGATATTTGCTCAAAACTTGCTGTGCTGGTGCAGACAGTGGCACCCGACATGCCTGCGTTGTCGTTTTCACCCGTGCACTCTTTGGGCGGGCGCAGCACGCAGAAACACCTAGATTGCAGATAAGCGCCTTTTCCCATTGACCGCGACGAACAGAGAGGATGCACAAGCTTCTTGCCATTGCGGCCGAATGGAAGGAGATATTTGCTCAAAACTTGCTGTGTTGGTGCAGACAGTGGCACCCGACATGCCTGCGTTGTCGTTTTCACCCGGGCACTCTTTGGGCGGGCGCAGCACGCAGAAACACCTAGATTGCAGATAAGCGCCTTTTCCCATTGACCGCGACGAACAGAGAAGATGCACAAGCTTCTTACGATTGAGGCCGAACGGAAGGAGATATTTGCTCAAAACTAGCTGTGCTGGTGCAGACAGTGGCACCTGACATGCCTGCGTTGTCGATTTAACCCGGGCACTCTTTGGGCGGGCGCAGCACGCAGAAACACCTAGATTGCAGATAAGCGCCTTTTCCCATTGACCGCGACGAACAGAGAGGATGCACAAGCTTCTTGCCATTGCGGCCGAATGGAAGGAGATATTTGCTCAAAAATTGCTGTGCTGGTGCAGACAGTGGCACCCGACATGCCTGCGTTGTCGTTTTCACCCGGGCACTCTTTGGGCGGGTGCAGCACGCAGAAACACCTAGATTGCAGATAAGCGCCTTTTCCCATTGACCGCGACGAACAGAGAAGATGCACAAGCTTCTTGCCATTGCGGCCGAACGGAAGGAGATATTTGCTCAAAACTTGCTGTGCTAGTGCAGACAGTGGCACCCGACATGCCTGCGCTGTCGTTTTCACCCGGGCACTCTTTGGGCGGGTGCAGCACGCAGAAACACCTAGATTGCAGATAAGCGCCTTTTCCCATTGACCGCGACGAACAGAGAAGATGCACAAGCTTCTTGCCATTGCGGCCGAACGGAAGGAGATATTTGCTCAAAACTTGCTGTGCTGGTGCAGACAGTGGCACCCGACATGCCTGCGTTGTCGTTTTCACCCGGGCACTCTTTGGGCGGGCGCAGCACGCAGAAACACCTAGATTGCAGATAAGCGCCTTTTCCCATTGACCGCGACGAACAGAGAAGATGCACAAGCTTCTTGCCATTGCGGCCGAACGGAAGGAGATATTTGCTCAAAACTTGCTGTGCTGGTGCAGACAGTGGCACCCGACATGCCTGCGTTGTCGTTTTCACCCGGGCACTCTTTGGGCGGGCGCAGCACGCAGAAACACCTAGATTGCAGATAAGCGCCTTTTCTCATTGACCGCGACGAACAGAGAAGATGCACAAGCTTCTTACCATTGAGGCCGAACGGAAGGAGATATTTGCTCAAAACTTGCTGTGCTGGTGCAGACAGTGGCACCCGACATGCCTGCGTTGTCGATTTAACCCGGGCACTCTTTGGGCGGGCGCAGCACGCAGAAACACCTAGATTGCAGATAAGCGCCTTTTCCCATTGACCGCGACGAACAGAGAAGATGCACAAGCTTCTTGCCATTGCGGCCGAACGGAAGGAGATATTTGCTCAAAACTTGCTGTGCTGGTGCAGACAGTGGCACCCGACATGCCTGCGTTGTCGTTTTCACCCGGGCACTCTTTGGGCGGGCGCAGCACGCAGAAACACCTAGATTGCAGATAAGCGCCTTTTCCCATTGACCGCGACGAACAGAGAAGATGCACAAGCTTCTTGCCATTGCGGCCGAACGGAAGGAGATATTTGCTCAAAACTTGCTGTGCTAGTGCAGACAGTGGCACCCGACATGCCTGCGTTGTCGTTTTCACCCGGGCACTCTTTGGGCGGGTGCAGCACGCAGAAACACCTAGATTGCAGATAAGCGCCTTTTCCCATTGACCACGACGAACAGAGAAGATGCACAAGCTTCTTGCCATTGCGGCCGAACGGAAGGAGATATTTGCTCAAAACTTGCTGTGCTGGTGCAGACAGTGGCACCCGACATGCCTGCGTTGTCGTTTTCACCCGGGCACTTTTTGGGCGGGCGCAGCACGCAGAAACACCTAGATTGCAGATAAGCGCCTTTTCCCATTGACCGCGACGAACAGAGAGGATGCACAAGCTTCTTGCCATTGCGGCCGAATGGAAGGAGATATTTCCTCAAAAATTGCTGTGCTTGTGCAGACAGGGGCACCCGACATGCCTGCGTTGTCGTTTTCACCCGGGCACTCTTTGGGCGGGCGCAGCACGCAGAAACACCTAGATTGCAGATAAGCGCCTTTTCCCATTGACCGCGACGAACAGAGAAGATGCACAAGCTTCTTGCCATTGCGGCCGAACGGAAGGAGATATTTGCTCAAAACTTGCTGTGCTGGTGCAGACAGTGGCACCCGACATGCCTGCGTTGTCGTTTTCACCCGGGCACTCTTTGGGCGGGCGCAGCACGCAGAAACACCTAGATTGCAGATAAGCGCCTTTTCTCATTGACCGCGACGAACAGAGAAGATGCACAAGCTTCTTACGATTGAGGCCGAACGGAAGGAGATATTTGCTCAAAACTAGCTGTGCTGGTGCAGACAGTGGCACCTGACATGCCTGCGTTGTCGATTTAACCCGAGCACTCTTTGGGCGGGCGCAGCACGCAGAAACACCTAGATTGCAGATAAGCGCCTTTTCCCATTGACCGCGACGAACAAAGAGGATGCACAAGCTTCTTGCCATTGCGGCCGAATGGAAGGAGATATTTGCTCAAAAATTGCTGTGCTGGTGCAGACAGTGGCACCCGACATGCCTGCGTTGTCGTTTTCACCCGGGCACTCTTTGGGCGGGTGCAGCACGCAGAAACACCTAGATTGCAGATAAGCGCCTTTTCCCATTGACTGCGACGAACAGAGAAGATGCACAAGCTTCTTGCCATTGCGGCCGAACGGAAGGAGATATTTGCTCAAAACTTGCTGTGCTAGTGCAGACAGTGGCACCCGACATGCCTGCGTTGTCGTTTTCACCCGGGCACTCTTTGGGCGGGTGCAGCACGCAGAAACACCTAGATTGCAGATAAGCGCCTTTTCCCATTGACCGCGACGAACAGAGAAGATGCACAAGCTTCTTGCCATTGCGGCCGAACGGAAGGAGATATTTGCTCAAAACTTGCTGTGCTGGTGTAGACAGTGGCACCCGACATGCCTGCGTTGTCGTTTTCACCCGGGCACTCTTTGGGCGGGTGCAGCACGCAGAAACACCTAGATTGCAGATAAGCGCCTTTTCCCATTGACCGCGACGAACAGAGAAGATGCACAAGCTTCTTGCCATTGCGGCCGAACGGAAGGAGATATTTGCTCAAAACTTGCTGTGCTGGTGCAGACAGTGGCACCCGACATGCCTGCGTTGTCGTTTTCACCCGGGCACTCTTTGGGCAGGCGCAGCACGCAGAAACACCTAGATTGCAGATAAGCGCCTTTTCCCATTGACCGCGACGAACAGAGAGGATGCACAAGCTTCTTGCCATTGCGGCCGAACGGAAGGAGATATTTGGTCAAAACTTGCTGTGCTGGTGCAGACAGTGGTACCCGACATGCCTGCGTTGTCGTTTTCACCCGGGCACTCTTTGGGCGGGCGCAGCACGCAGAAACACCTAGATTGCAGATAAGCGCCTTTTCCCATTGACCGCGACGAACAGAGAAGATGCACAAGCTTCTTACCATTGAGGCCGAACGGAAGGAGATATTTGCTCAAAACTTGCTGTGCTGGTGCAGACAGTGGCACCCGACATGCCTGCGTTGTCGTTTTCACCCGGGCACTCTTTGGGCGGGCGCAGCACGCAGAAACACCTAGATTGCAGATAAGCGCCTTTTCCCATTGACCGCGACGAACAGAGAAGATGCACAAGCTTCTTGCCATTGCGGCCGAACGGAAGGAGATATTTGCTCAAAACTTGCTGTGCTAGTGCAGACAGTGGCACCCGACATGCCTGCGTTGTCGTTTTCACCCGGGCACTCTTTGGGCGGGTGCAGCACGCAGAAACACCTAGATTGCAGATAAGCGCCTTTTCCCATTGACCACGACGAACAGAGAAGATGCACAAGCTTCTTGCCATTGCGGCCGAACGGAAGGAGATATTTGCTCAAAACTTGCTGTGCTGGTGCAGACAGTGGCACCCGACATGCCTGCGTTGTCGTTTTCACCCGGGCACTTTTTGGGCGGGCGCAGCACGCAGAAACACCTAGATTGCAGATAAGCGCCTTTTCCCATTGACCGCGACGAACAGAGAGGATGCACAAGTTTCTTGCCATTGCGGCCGAATGGAAGGAGATATTTCCTCAAAAATTGCTGTGCTGGTGCAGACAGGGGCACCCGACATGCCTGCGTTGTCGTTTTCACCCGGGCACTCTTTGGGCGGGCGCAGCACGCAGAAACACCTAGATTGCAGATAAGCGCCTTTTCCCATTGACCGCGACGAACAGAGAAGATGCACAAGCTTCTTGCCATTGCGGCCGAACGGAAGGAGATATTTGCTCAAAACTTGCTGTGCTGGTGCAGACAGTGGCACCCGACATGCCTGCGTTGTCGTTTTCACCCGGGCACTCTTTGGGCGGGCGCAGCATGCAGAAACACCTAGATTGCAGATAAGTGCCTTTTCTCATTGACCGCGACGAACAGAGAAGATGCACAAGCTTCTTACCATTGAGGCCGAACGGAAGGAGATATTTGCTCAAAACTTGCTGTGCTGGTGCAGACAGTGGCACCCGACATGCCTGCGTTGTCGATTTAACCCGGGCACTCTTTGGGCGGGCGCAGCACGCAGAAACACCTAGATTGCAGATAAGCGCCTTTTCCCATTGACCACGACGAACAGAGAAGATGCACAAGCTTCTTGCCATTGCGGCCGAACGGAAGGAGATATTTGCTCAAAACTTGCTGTGCTGGTGCAGACAGTGGCACCCGACATGCCTGCGTTGTCGTTTTCACCCGGGCACTCTTTGGGCGGGTGCAGCACGCAGAAAAACCTAGATTGCAGTTAAGCGCCTTTTCCCATTGACCGCGACGAACAGACAAGATGCACAAGCTTCTTGCCATTGCGGCCGAACGGAAGGAGATATTTGCTCAAAACTTGCTGTGCTGGTGCAGACAGTGGCACCCGACATGCCTGCGTTGTCGTTTTCACCCGGGCACTCTTTGGGCGGGTGCAGCACGCAGAAACACCTAGATTGCAGATAAGCGCCTTTTACCATTGACCGCGACGAACAGAGAAGATGCACAAGCTTCTTGCCATTGCGGCCGAACGGAAGGAGATATTTGCTCAAAACTTGCTTTGTTGGTGCAGACAGTGGCACCCGACATGCCTGCGTTGTCGTTTTCACCCGGGCACTCTTTGGGCGGGCGCAGCACGCAGAAACACCTAGATTGCAGATAAGCGCCTTTTCCCATTGACCGCGACGAACAGAGAAGATGCACAAGCTTCTTGCCATTGCGGCCGAACGGATGGAGATATTTGCTCAAAACTTGCTGTGCTGGTGTAGACAGTGGCACCCGACATGCCTGCGTTGTCGTTTTCACCCGGGCACTCTTTGGGCGGGTGCAGCACGCAGAAACACCTAGATTGCAGATAAGCGCCTTTTCCCATTGACCACGACGAACAGAGAAGATGCACAAGCTTCTTGCCATTGCGGCCGAACGGAAGGAGATATTTGCTCAAAACTTGCTGTGCTGGTGCAGACAGTGGCACCCGACATGCCTGCGTTGTCGTTTTCACCCAGGCACTCTTTGGGCGGGCGCAGCACGCAGAAACACCTAGATTGCAGATAAGCGCCTTTTCCCATTGACCGCGACGAACAGAGAAGATGCACAAGCTTCTTGCCATTGCGGCCGAACGGAAGGAGATATTTGCTCAAAACTTGCTGTGCTGGTGCAGACAGTGGCACCCGACATGCCTGCGTTGTCGTTTTCACCCGGGCACTCTTTGGGCGGGCGCAGCACGCAGAAACACCTAGATTGCAGATAAGCGCCTTTTTCCATTGACCGCGACGAACAGAGAAGATGCACAAGCTTCTTACCATTGAGGCCAAACGGAAGGAGATATTTGCTCTAAACTTGCTATGCTGGTGCAGACAGTGGCACCCGACATGCCTGCGTTGTCGTTTTCACCCGGGCACTCTTTGGGCGGGCGCAGCACGCAGAAACACCTAGATTGCAGATAAGCGCCTTTTCCCATTGACCGCGACGAACAGAGAAGATGCACAAGCTTCTTGCCATTGCGGCCGAATGGAAGGAGATATTTGCTCAAAACTTGCTGTGTTGGTGCAGACAGTGGCACCCGACATGCCTGCGTTGTCGTTTTCACCCGGGCACTCTTTGGGCGGGCGCAGCACGCAGAAACACCTAGATTGCAGATAAGCGCCTTTTCCCATTGACCGCGACGAACAGAGAAGATGCACAGGCTTCTTGCCATTGCAGCCGAACGGAAGGAGATATCTGCTCAAAACTTGCTGTGCTGGTGCAGACAGTGGCACCCGACATGCCTGCGTTGTCGTTTTCACCCGGGCACTCTTTGGGCGGGCGGGCGCAGCACGCAGAAACACCTAGATTGCAGATAAGCGCCTTTTCCCATTGACCGCGACGAACAGAGAGGATGCACAAGCTTCTTGCCATTGCGGCCGAATGGAAGGAGATATTTGCTCAAAAATTGCTGTGCTGGTGCAGACAGGGGCACCCGACATGCCTGCGTTGTCGTTTTCACCCGGGCACTCTTTGGGCGGGCGCAGCACGCAGAAACACCTAGATTGCAGATAAGCGCCTTTTCCCATTGACCGCGACGAACAGACAAGATGCACAAGCTTCTTGCCATTGCGGCCGAACGGAAGGAGATATTTGCTCAAAACTTGCTGTGCTGGTGCAGACAGTGGCACCCGACATGCCTGCGTTGTCGTTTTCACCCGGGCACTCTTTGGGCGGGCGCAGCACGCAGAAACACCTAGATTGCAGATAAGCGCCTTTTCCCATTGACCGCGACGAACAGAGAGGATGCACAAGCTTCTTGCCATTGCGGCCAAACGGAAGGAGATATTTGCTCAAAAATTGCTGTGCTGGTGCAGACAGGGGCACCCGACATGCCTGCGTTGTCGTTTTCACCCGGGCACTCTTTGGGCGGGCGCAGCACGCAGAAACACCTAGATTGCAGATAAGCGCCTTTTCCCATTGACCGCGACGAACAGACAAGATGCACAAGCTTCTTGCCATTGCGGCCGAACGGAAGGAAATATTTGCTCAAAACTTGCTGTGCTGGTGCAGACAGTGGCACCCGACATGCCTGCGTTGTCGTTTTCACCCGGGCACTCTTTGGGCGGGCGCAGCACGCAGAAACACCTAGATTGCAGATAAGCGCCTTTTCCCATTGACCGCGACGAACAGAGAGGATGCACAAGCTTCTTGCCATTGCGGCCGAACGGAAGGAGATATTTGCTCAAAACTTGCTGTGCTGGTGCAGACAGTGGCACCCGACATGCCTGCGTTGTCGTTTTCACCCGGGCACTTTTTGGGCGGGTGCAGCACGCAGAAACACCTAGATTGCAGATAAGCGCCTTTTCCCATTGACCGCGACGAACAGAGAAGATGCACAAGCTTCTTGCCATTGCGGCCGAACGGAAGGAGATATTTGCTCAAAACTTGCTGTGCTGGTGCAGACAGTGGCACCCGACATGCCTGCGTTGTCGTTTTCACCCGGGCACTCTTTGGGCGGGTGCAGCACGCGGAAACACCTAGATTGCAGATAAGCGCCTTTTCCCATTGACCGCGACGAACAGAGAAGATGCACAAGCTTCTTGCCATTGCGGCCGAACGGAAGGAGATATTTGCTCAAAACTTGCTGTGCTGGTGCAGACAGTGGCACCCGACATGCCTGCGTTGTCGTTTTCACCCGGGCACTTTTTGGGCGGGCGCAGCACGCAGAAACACCTAGATTGCAGATAAGCGCCTTTTCCCATTGACCGCGACGAACAGAGAAGATGCACAGGCTTCTTGCCATTGCAGCCGAACGGAAGGAGATATCTGCTCAAAACTTGCTGTGCTGGTGCAGACAGTGGCACCCGACATGCCTGCGTTGTCGTTTTCACCCGGGCACTCTTTGGGCGGGCGGGCGCAGCACGCAGAAACACCTAGATTGCAGATAAGCGCCTTTTCCCATTGACCACGACGAACAGAGAGGATGCACAAGCTTCTTGCCATTGCGGCCGAACGGAAGGAGATATTTGCTCAAAACTTGCTGTGCTGGTGCAGACAGTGGCACCCGACATGCCTGCGTTGTCGTTTTCACCCGGGCACTCTTTGGGCGGGCGCAGCACGCAGAAACACCTAGATTGCAGATAAGCGCCTTTTCCCATTGACCACGACGAACAGAGAAGATGCACAAGCTTCTTGCCATTGCGGCCGAACGGAAGGAGATATTTGCTCAAAACTTGCTGTGCTGGTGCAGACAGTGGCACCCGACATGCCTGCGTTGTCGTTTTCACCCGGGCACTCTTTGGGCGGGCGCAGCACGCAGAAACATCTAGATTGCAGATAAGCGCCTTTTCCCATTGACCGCGACGAACAGAGAAGATGCACAAGCTTCTTGCCATTGCGGCCGAACGGAAGGAGATATTTGCTCAAAACTTGCTGTGCTGGTGCAGACAGTGGCACCCGACATGCCTGCGTTGTCGTTTTCACCCGGGCACTCTTTGGGCGGGCGCAGCACGCAGAAACACCTAGATTGCAGATAAGCGCCTTTTCCCATTGACCGCGACGAACAGAGAGGATGCACAAGCTTCTTGCCATTGCGGCCGAATGGAAGGAGATATTTGCTCAAAAATTGCTGTGCTGGTGCAGACAGGGGCACCCGACATGCCTGCGTTGTCGTTTTCACCCGGGCACTCTTTGGGCGGGCGCAGCACGCAGAAACACCTAGATTGCAGATAAGCGCCTTTTCCCATTGACCGCGACGAACAGACAAGATGCACAAGCTTCTTGCCATTGCGGCCGAACGGAAGGAGATATTTGCTCAAAACTTGCTGTGCTGGTGCAGACAGTGGCACCCGACATGCCTGCGTTGTCGTTTTCACCCGGGCACTCTTTGGGCGGGCGCAGCACGCAGAAACACCTAGATTGCAGATAAGCGCCTTTTCCCATTGACCGCGACGAACAGAGAGGATGCACAAGCTTCTTGCCATTGCGGCCGAACGGAAGGAGATATTTGCTCAAAACTTGCTGTGCTGGTGCAGACAGTGGCACCCGACATGCCTGCGTTGTCGTTTTCACCCGGGCACTCTTTGGGCGGGCGCAGCACGCAGAAACACCTAGATTGCAGATAAGCGCCTTTTCCCATTGACCGCGACGAACAGAGAGGATGCACAAGCTTCTTGCCATTGCGGCCGAATGGAAGGAGATATTTGCTCAAAAATTGCTGTGCTGGTGCAGACAGGGGCACCCGACATGCCTGCGTTGTCGTTTTCACCCGGGCACTCTTTGGGCGGGCGCAGCACGCAGAAACACCTAAATTGCAGATAAGCGCCTTTTCCCATTGACCGCGACGAACAGAGAAGATGCACAAGCTTCTTACCATTGAGGCCGAACGGAAGGAGATATTTGCTCAAAACTTGCTGTGCTGGTGCAGACAGTGGCACCCGACATGCCTGCGTTGTCGTTTTCACCCGGGCACTCTTTGGGCGGGCGCAGCACGCAGAAACACCTAGATTGCAGATAAGCGCCTTTTCTCATTGACCGCGACGAACAGAGAAGATGCACAAGCTTCTTACCATTGAGGCCGAACGGAAGGAGATATTTGCTCAAAACTTGCTGTGCTGGTGCAGACAGTGGCACCCGACATGCCTGCGTTGTCGATTTAACCCGGGCACTCTTTGGGCGTGCGCAGCACACAGAAACACCTAGATTGCAGATAAGCGCCTTTTCCCATTGACCGCGACGAACAGAGAAGATGCACAAGCTTCTTGCCATTGCGGCCGAACGGAATTAGATATTTGCTCAAAACTTGCTGTGCTGGTGCAGACAGTGGCACCCGACATGCCTGCGTTGTCGTTTTCACCCGGGCACTCTTTGGGCGGGCGCAGCACGCAGAAACACCTAGATTGCAGATAAGCGCCTTTTCCCATTGACCGCGACGAACAGACAAGATGCACAAGCTTCTTGCCATTGCGGCCGAATGGAAGGAGATATTTGCTCAAAAATTGCT
The DNA here is from genome assembly GCF_029499605.1 of Hyla sarda. Taxonomy (NCBI): domain Eukaryota; kingdom Metazoa; phylum Chordata; class Amphibia; order Anura; family Hylidae; genus Hyla; species Hyla sarda. The sequence goes on from NW_026610758.1 coordinate 154,594, forward strand.
GTGCTGGTGCAGACAGGGGCACCCGACATGCCTGCGTTGTCGTTTTCACCCGGGCACTCTTTGGGCGGGCGCAGCACGCAGAAACACCTAGATTGCAGATAAGCGCCTTTTCCCATTGACCGCGACGAACAGACAAGATGCACAATCTTCTTGCCATTGCGGCCGAACGGAAGGAGATATTTGCTCAAAACTTGCTGTGCTGGTGCAGACAGTGGCACCCGACATGCCTGCGTTGTCGTTTTCACCCGGGCACTCTTTGGGCGGGCGCAGCACGCAGAAACACCTAGATTGCAGATAAGCGCCTTTTCCCATTGACCGCGACGAACAGAGAGGATGCACAATCTTCTTGCCATTGCGGCCGAACAGAAGGAGATATTTGCTCAAAACTTGCTGTGCTGGTGCAGACAGTGGCACCCGACATGCCTGCGTTGTCGTTTTCACCCGGGCACTCTTTGGGCGGGCGCAGCACGCAGAAACACCTAGATTGCAGATAAGCGCCTTTTCTCATTGACCGCGACGAACAGAGAAGATGCACAAGCTTCTTACCATTGAGGCCGAACGGAAGGAGATATTTGCTCAAAACTTGCTGTGCTGGTGCAGACAGTGGCACCCGACATGCCTGCGTTGTCGTTTTCACCCGGGCACTCTTTGGGCGGGCGCAGCACGCAGAAACACCTAGATTGCAGATAAGCGCCTTTTCTCATTGACCGCGACGAACAGAGAAGATGCACAAGCTTCTTACCATTGAGGCCGAACGGAAGGAGATATTTGCTCAAAACTTGCTGTGCTGGTGCAGACAGTGGCACCCGACATGCCTGCGTTGTCGATTTAACCCGGGCACTCTTTGGGCGTGCGCAGCACACAGAAACACCTAGATTGCAGATAAGCGCCTTTTCCCATTGACCGCGACGAACAGAGAAGATGCACAAGCTTCTTGCCATTGCGGCCGAACGGAAGGAGATATTTGCTCAAAACTTGCTGTGCTGGTGCAGACAGTGGCACCCGACATGCCTGCGTTGTCGTTTTCACCCGGGCACTCTTTGGGCGGGCGCAGCACGCAGAAACACCTAGATTGCAGATAAGCGCCTTTTCCCATTGACCGCGACGAACAGAGAGGATGCACAAGCTTCTTGCCATTGCGGCCGAATGGAAGGAGATATTTGCTCAAAAATTGCTGTGCTGGTGCAGACAGGGGCACCCGACATGCCTGCGTTGTCGTTTTCACCCGGGCACTCTTTGGGCGGGCGCAGCACGCAGAAACACCTAGATTGCAGATAAGCGCCTTTTCCCATTGACCGCGACGAACAGAGAGGATGCACAAGCTTCTTGCCATTGCGGCCGAACGGAAGGAGATATTTGCTCAAAACTTGCTGTGCTGGTGCAGACAGTGGCACCCGACATGCCTGCGTTGTCGTTTTCACCCGGGCACTCTTTGGGCGGGCGCAGCACGCAGAAACACCTAGATTGCAGATAAGCGCCTTTTCTCATTGACCGCGACGAACAGAGAAGATGCACAAGCTTCTTACCATTGAGGCCGAACGGAAGGAGATATTTGCTCAAAACTTGCTGTGCTGGTGCAGACAGTGGCACCCGACATGCCTGCGTTGTCGATTTAACCCGGGCACTCTTTGGGCGTGCGCAGCACACAGAAACACCTAGATTGCAGATAAGCGCCTTTTCCCATTGACCGCGACGAACAGAGAAGATGCACAAGCTTCTTGCCATTGCGGCCGTACGGAAGGAGATATTTGCTCAAAACTTGCTGTGCTGGTGCAGACAGTGGCACCCGACATGCCTGCGTTGTCGTTTTCACCCGGGCACTCTTTGGGCGGGCGCAGCACGCAGAAACACCTAGATTGCAGATAAGCGCCTTTTCCCATTGACCGCGACGAACAGAGAAGATGCACAAGCTTCTTGCCATTGCGGCCGAACGGAATTAGATATTTGCTCAAAACTTGCTGTGCTGGTGCAGACAGTGGCACCCGACATGCCTGCGTTGTCGTTTTCACCCGGGCACTCTTTGGGCGGGCGCAGCACGCAGAAACACCTAGATTGCAGATAAGCGCCTTTTCCCATTGACCGCGACGAACAGACAAGATGCACAAGCTTCTTGCCATTGCGGCCGAATGGAAGGAGATATTTGCTCAAAAAATGCTGTGCTGGTGCAGACAGGGGCACCCGACATGCCTGCGTTGTCGTTTTCACCCGGGCACTCTTTGGGCGGGCGCAGCACGCAGAAACACCTAGATTGCAGATAAGCGCCTTTTCCCATTGACCGCGACGAACAGACAAGATGCACAATCTTCTTGCCATTGCGGCCGAACGGAAGGAGATATTTGCTCAAAACTTGCTGTGCTGGTGCAGACAGTGGCACCCGACATGCCTGCGTTGTCGTTTTCACCCGGGCACTCTTTGGGCGGGCGCAGCACGCAGAAACACCTAGATTGCAGATAAGCGCCTTTTCCCATTGACCGCGACGAACAGAGAGGATGCACAAGCTTCTTGCCATTGCGGCCGAATGGAAGGCGATATTTGCTCAAAAATTGCTGTGCTGGTGCAGACAGGGGCACCCGACATGCCTGCGTTGTCGTTTTCACCCGGGCACTCTTTGGGCGGGCGCAGCACGCAGAAACACCTAGATTGCAGATAAGCGCCTTTTCCCATTGACCGCGACGAACAGACAAGATTCACAAGCTTCTTGCCATTGCGGCCGAACGGAAGGAGATATTTGCTCAAAACTTGCTGTGCTGGTGCAGACAGTGGCACCCGACATGCCTGCGTTGTCGTTTTCACCCGGGCACTCTTTGGGCGGGCGCAGCACGCAGAAACACCTAGATTGCAGATAAGCGCCTTTTCCCATTGACCGCGACGAACAGAGAAGATGCACAAGCTTCTTACCATTGAGGCCGAACGGAAGGAGATATTTGCTCAAAACTTGCTGTGCTGGTGCAGACAGTGGCACCCGACATGCCTGCGTTGTCGATTTAACCCGGGCACTCTTTGGGCGTGCGCAGCACACAGAAACACCTAGATTGCAGATAAGCGCCTTTTCCCATTGACCGCGACGAACAGAGAAGATGCACAAGCTTCTTGCCATTGCGGCCGAACGGAAGGAGATATTTGCTCAAAACTTGCTGTGCTGGTGCAGACAGTGGCACCCGACATGCCTGCGTTGTCGTTTTCACCCGGGCACTCTTTGGGCGGGCGCAGCACGCAGAAACACCTAGATTGCAGATAAGCGCCTTTTCCCATTGACCGCGACGAACAGAGAAGATGCACAAGCTTCTTGCCATTGCGGCCGAACGGAATTAGATATTTGCTCAAAACTTGCTGTGCTGGTGCAGACAGTGGCACCCGACATGCCTGCGTTGTCGTTTTCACCCGGGCACTCTTTGGGCGGGCGCAGCACGCAGAAACACCTAGATTGCAGATAAGCGCCTTTTCCCATTGACCGCGACGAACAGACAAGATGCACAAGCTTCTTGCCATTGCGGCCGAATGGAAGGAGATATTTGCTCAAAAAATGCTGTGCTGGTGCAGACAGGGGCACCCGACATGCCTGCGTTGTCGTTTTCACCCGGGCACTCTTTGGGCGGGCGCAGCACGCAGAAACACCTAGATTGCAGATAAGCGCCTTTTCCCATTGACCGCGACGAACAGACAAGATGCACAATCTTCTTGCCATTGCGGCCGAACGGAAGGAGATATTTGCTCAAAACTTGCTGTGCTGGTGCAGACAGTGGCACCCGACATGCCTGCGTTGTCGTTTTCACCCGGGCACTCTTTGGGCGGGCGCAGCACGCAGAAACACCTAGATTGCAGATAAGCGCCTTTTCCCATTGACCGCGACGAACAGAGAGGATGCACAAGCTTCTTGCCATTGCGGCCGAATGGAAGGCGATATTTGCTCAAAAATTGCTGTGCTGGTGCAGACAGGGGCACCCGACATGCCTGCGTTGTCGTTTTCACCCGGGCACTCTTTGGGCGGGCGCAGCACGCAGAAACACCTAGATTGCAGATAAGCGCCTTTTCCCATTGACCGCGACGAACAGACAAGATGCACAAGCTTCTTGCCATTGCGGCCGAACGGAAGGAGATATTTGCTCAAAACTTGCTGTGCTGGTGCAGACAGTGGCACCCGACATGCCTGCGTTGTCGTTTTCACCCGGGCACTCTTTGGGCGGGCGCAGCACGCAGAAACACCTAGATTGCAGATAAGCGCCTTTTCCCATTGACCGCGACGAACAGAGAGGATGCACAAGCTTCTTGCCATTGCGGCCGAACGGAAGGAGATATTTGCTCAAAACTTGCTGTGCTGGTGCAGACAGTGGCACCCGACATGCCTGCGTTGTCGTTTTCACCCGGGCACTCTTTGGGCGGGCGCAGCACGCAGAAACACCTAGATTGCAGATAAGCGCCTTTTCCCATTGACCGCGACGAACAGAGAAGATGCACAAGCTTCTTGCCATTGCGGTCGAACGGAAGGAGATATTTGCTCAAAACTTACTGTGCTGGTGCAGACAGTGGCACCCGACATGCCTGCGTTGTCGTTTTCACCCGGGCACTCTTTGGGCGGGCGCAGCACGCAGAAACACCTAGATTGCAGATAAGCGCCTTTTCCCATTGACCGCGACGAACAGAGAAGATGCACAAGCTTCTTGCCATTGCGGCCGAACGGAAGGAGATATTTGCTCAAAACTTGCTGTGCTGGTGCAGACAGTGGCACCCGACATGCCTGCGTTGTCGTTTTCACCCGGGCACTCTTTGGGCGGGCGCAGCACGCAGAAACACCTAGATTGCAGATAAGCGCCTTTTCCCATTGACCGCGACGAACAGAGAAGATGCACAAGCTTCTTGCCATTGCGGCCGAACGGAAGGAGATATTTGCTCAAAACTTGCTGTGCTGGTGCAGACAGTGGCACCCGACATGCCTGCGTTGTCGTTTTCACCCGAGCACTCTTTGGGCGGGCGCAGCACGCAGAAACACCTAGATTGCAGATAAGCGCCTTTTCCCATTGACCGCGACGAACAGAGAGGATGCACAAGCTTCTTGCCATTGCGGCCGAACGGAAGGAGATATTTGCTCAAAACTTGCTGTGCTGGTGCAGACAGTGGCACCCGACATGCCTGCGTTGTCGTTTTCACCCGGGCACTCTTTGGGCGGGGCGCAGCACGCAGAAACACCTAGATTGCAGATAAGCTCCTTTTCCCATTGACCGCGACGAACAGAGAAGATGCACAAGCTTCTTGCCATTGCGGCCGAACGGAAGGAGATATTTGCTCAAAACTTGCTGTGCTGGTGCAGACAGTGGCACCCGACATGCCTGCGTTGTCGTTTTCACCCGGGCACTCTTTGGGCGGGCGCAGCACGCAGAAACACCTAGATTGCAGATAAGCGCCTTTTCCCATTGACCGCGACGAACAGAGAAGATGCACAAGCTTCTTGCCATTGCGGCCGAACTGAAGGAGATATTTGCTCAAAACTTGCTGTGCTGGTGCAGACAGTGGCACCCGACATGCCTGCGTTGTCGTTTTCACCCGGGCACTCTTTGGGCGGGCGCAGCACGCAGAAACACCTAGATTGCAGATAAGCGCCTTTTCCCATTGACCGCGACGAACAGAGAAGATGCACAAGCTTCTTGCCATTGCGGCCGAACGGAATTAGATATTTGCTCAAAACTTGCTGTGCTGGTGCAGACAGTGGCACCCGACATGCCTGCGTTGTCGTTTTCACCCGGGCACTCTTTGGGCGGGCGCAGCACGCAGAAACACCTAGATTGCAGATAAGCGCCTTTTCCCATTGACCGCGACGAACAGACAAGATGCACAAGCTTCTTGCCATTGCGGCCGAATGGAAGGAGATATTTGCTCAAAAATTGCTGTGCTGGTGCAGACAGGGGCACCCGACATGCCTGCGTTGTCGTTTTCACCCGGGCACTCTTTGGGCGGGCGCAGCACGCAGAAACACCTAGATTGCAGATAAGCGCCTTTTCCCATTGACCGCGACGAACAGACAAGATGCACAAGCTTCTTGCCATTGCGGCCGAACGGAAGGAGATATTTGCTCAAAACTTGCTGTGCTGGTGCAGACAGTGGCACCCGACATGCCTGCGTTGTCGTTTTCACCCGGGCACCCTTTGGGCGGGCGCAGCACGCAGAAACACCTAGATTGCAGATAAGCGCCTTTTCTCATTGACCGCGACGAACAGAGAAGATGCACAAGCTTCTTACCATTGAGGCCGAACGGAAGGAGATATTTGCTCAAAACTTGCTGTGCTGGTGCAGACAGTGGCACCCGACATGCCTGCGTTGTCGATTTAACCCGGGCACTCTTTGGGCGTGCGCAGCACACAGAAACACCTAGATTGCAGATAAGCGCCTTTTCCCATTGACCGCGACGAACAGAGAAGATGCACAAGCTTCTTGCCATTGCGGCCGAACGGAAGGAGATATTTGCTCAAAACTTGCTGTGCTGGTGCAGACAGTGGCACCCGACATGCCTGCGTTGTCGTTTTCACCCGGGCACTCTTTGGGCGGGCGCAGCACGCAGAAACACCTAGATTGCAGATAAGCGCCTTTTCCCATTGACCGCGACGAACAGAGAGGATGCACAAGCTTCTTGCCATTGCGGCCGAATGGAAGGAGATATTTGCTCAAAAATTGCTGTGCTGGTGCAGACAGGGGCACCCGACATGCCTGCGTTGTCGTTTTCACCCGGGCACTCTTTGGGCGGGCGCAGCACGCAGAAACACCTAGATTGCAGATAAGCGCCTTTTCCCATTGACCGCGACGAACAGAGAGGATGCACAAGCTTCTTGCCATTGCGGCCGAACGGAAGGAGATATTTGCTCAAAACTTGCTGTGCTGGTGCAGACAGTGGCACCCGACATGCCTGCGTTGTCGTTTTCACCCGGGCACTCTTTGGGCGGGCGCAGCACGCAGAAACACCTAGATTGCAGATAAGCGCCTTTTCTCATTGACCGCGACGAACAGAGAAGATGCACAAGCTTCTTACCATTGAGGCCGAACGGAAGGAGATATTTGCTCAAAACTTGCTGTGCTGGTGCAGACAGTGGCACCCGACATGCCTGCGTTGTCGATTTAACCCGGGCACTCTTTGGGCGTGCGCAGCACACAGAAACACCTAGATTGCAGATAAGCGCCTTTTCCCATTGACCGCGACGAACAGAGAAGATGCACAAGCTTCTTGCCATTGCGGCCGTACGGAAGGAGATATTTGCTCAAAACTTGCTGTGCTGGTGCAGACAGTGGCACCCGACATGCCTGCGTTGTCGTTTTCACCCGGGCACTCTTTGGGCGGGCGCAGCACGCAGAAACACCTAGATTGCAGATAAGCGCCTTTTCCCATTGACCGCGACGAACAGAGAAGATGCACAAGCTTCTTGCCATTGCGGCCGAACGGAATTAGATATTTGCTCAAAACTTGCTGTGCTGGTGCAGACAGTGGCACCCGACATGCCTGCGTTGTCGTTTTCACCCGGGCACTCTTTGGGCGGGCGCAGCACGCAGAAACACCTAGATTGCAGATAAGCGCCTTTTCCCATTGACCGCGACGAACAGACAAGATGCACAAGCTTCTTGCCATTGCGGCCGAATGGAAGGAGATATTTGCTCAAAAAATGCTGTGCTGGTGCAGACAGGGGCACCCGACATGCCTGCGTTGTCGTTTTCACCCGGGCACTCTTTGGGCGGGCGCAGCACGCAGAAACACCTAGATTGCAGATAAGCGCCTTTTCCCATTGACCGCGACGAACAGACAAGATGCACAATCTTCTTGCCATTGCGGCCGAACGGAAGGAGATATTTGCTCAAAACTTGCTGTGCTGGTGCAGACAGTGGCACCCGACATGCCTGCGTTGTCGTTTTCACCCGGGCACTCTTTGGGCGGGCGCAGCACGCAGAAACACCTAGATTGCAGATAAGCGCCTTTTCCCATTGACCGCGACGAACAGAGAGGATGCACAAGCTTCTTGCCATTGCGGCCGAATGGAAGGCGATATTTGCTCAAAAATTGCTGTGCTGGTGCAGACAGGGGCACCCGACATGCCTGCGTTGTCGTTTTCACCCGGGCACTCTTTGGGCGGGCGCAGCACGCAGAAACACCTAGATTGCAGATAAGCGCCTTTTCCCATTGACCGCGACGAACAGACAAGATTCACAAGCTTCTTGCCATTGCGGCCGAACGGAAGGAGATATTTGCTCAAAACTTGCTGTGCTGGTGCAGACAGTGGCACCCGACATGCCTGCGTTGTCGTTTTCACCCGGGCACTCTTTGGGCGGGCGCAGCACGCAGAAACACCTAGATTGCAGATAAGCGCCTTTTCCCATTGACCGCGACGAACAGAGAGGATGCACAAGCTTCTTGCCATTGCGGCCGAACGGAAGGAGATATTTGCTCAAAACTTGCTGTGCTGGTGCAGACAGTGGCACCCGACATGCCTGCGTTGTCGTTTTCACCCGGGCACTCTTTGGGCGGGCGCAGCACGCAGAAACACCTAGATTGCAGATAAGCGCCTTTTCTCATTGACCGCGACGAACAGAGAAGATGCACAAGCTTCTTACCATTGAGGCCGAACGGAAGGAGATATTTGCTCAAAACTTGCTGTGCTGGTGCAGACAGTGGCACCCGACATGCCTGCGTTGTCGATTTAACCCGGGCACTCTTTGGGCGTGCGCAGCACACAGAAACACCTAGATTGCAGATAAGCGCCTTTTCCCATTGACCGCGACGAACAGAGAAGATGCACAAGCTTCTTGCCATTGCGGCCGAACGGAAGGAGATATTTGCTCAAAACTTGCTGTGCTGGTGCAGACAGTGGCACCCGACATGCCTGCGTTGTCGTTTTCACCCGGGCACTCTTTGGGCGGGCGCAGCACGCAGAAACACCTAGATTGCAGATAAGCGCCTTTTCCCATTGACCGCGACGAACAGAGAAGATGCACAAGCTTCTTGCCATTGCGGCCGAACGGAATTAGATATTTGCTCAAAACTTGCTGTGCTGGTGCAGACAGTGGCACCCGACATGCCTGCGTTGTCGTTTTCACCCGGGCACTCTTTGGGCGGGCGCAGCACGCAGAAACACCTAGATTGCAGATAAGCGCCTTTTCCCATTGACCGCGACGAACAGACAAGATGCACAAGCTTCTTGCCATTGCGGCCGAATGGAAGGAGATATTTGCTCAAAAAATGCTGTGCTGGTGCAGACAGGGGCACCCGACATGCCTGCGTTGTCGTTTTCACCCGGGCACTCTTTGGGCGGGCGCAGCACGCAGAAACACCTAGATTGCAGATAAGCGCCTTTTCCCATTGACCGCGACGAACAGACAAGATGCACAATCTTCTTGCCATTGCGGCCGAACGGAAGGAGATATTTGCTCAAAACTTGCTGTGCTGGTGCAGACAGTGGCACCCGACATGCCTGCGTTGTCGTTTTCACCCGGGCACTCTTTGGGCGGGCGCAGCACGCAGAAACACCTAGATTGCAGATAAGCGCCTTTTCCCATTGACCGCGACGAACAGAGAGGATGCACAAGCTTCTTGCCATTGCGGCCGAATGGAAGGCGATATTTGCTCAAAAATTGCTGTGCTGGTGCAGACAGGGGCACCCGACATGCCTGCGTTGTCGTTTTCACCCGGGCACTCTTTGGGCGGGCGCAGCACGCAGAAACACCTAGATTGCAGATAAGCGCCTTTTCCCATTGACCGCGACGAACAGACAAGATGCACAAGCTTCTTGCCATTGCGGCCGAACGGAAGGAGATATTTGCTCAAAACTTGCTGTGCTGGTGCAGACAGTGGCACCCGACATGCCTGCGTTGTCGTTTTCACCCGGGCACTCTTTGGGCGGGCGCAGCACGCAGAAACACCTAGATTGCAGATAAGCGCCTTTTCCCATTGACCGCGACGAACAGAGAGGATGCACAAGCTTCTTGCCATTGCGGCCGAACGGAAGGAGATATTTGCTCAAAACTTGCTGTGCTGGTGCAGACAGTGGCACCCGACATGCCTGCGTTGTCGTTTTCACCCGGGCACTCTTTGGGCGGGCGCAGCACGCAGAAACACCTAGATTGCAGATAAGCGCCTTTTCCCATTGACCGCGACGAACAGAGAAGATGCACAAGCTTCTTGCCATTGCGGTCGAACGGAAGGAGATATTTGCTCAAAACTTACTGTGCTGGTGCAGACAGTGGCACCCGACATGCCTGCGTTGTCGTTTTCACCCGGGCACTCTTTGGGCGGGCGCAGCACGCAGAAACACCTAGATTGCAGATAAGCGCCTTTTCCCATTGACCGCGACGAACAGAGAAGATGCACAAGCTTCTTGCCATTGCGGCCGAACGGAAGGAGATATTTGCTCAAAACTTGCTGTGCTGGTGCAGACAGTGGCACCCGACATGCCTGCGTTGTCGTTTTCACCCGGGCACTCTTTGGGCGGGCGCAGCACGCAGAAACACCTAGATTGCAGATAAGCGCCTTTTCCCATTGACCGCGACGAACAGAGAAGATGCACAAGCTTCTTGCCATTGCGGCCGAACGGAAGGAGATATTTGCTCAAAACTTGCTGTGCTGGTGCAGACAGTGGCACCCGACATGCCTGCGTTGTCGTTTTCACCCGAGCACTCTTTGGGCGGGCGCAGCACGCAGAAACACCTAGATTGCAGATAAGCGCCTTTTCCCATTGACCGCGACGAACAGAGAGGATGCACAAGCTTCTTGCCATTGCGGCCGAACGGAAGGAGATATTTGCTCAAAACTTGCTGTGCTGGTGCAGACAGTGGCACCCGACATGCCTGCGTTGTCGTTTTCACCCGGGCACTCTTTGGGCGGGCGCAGCACGCAGAAACACCTAGATTGCAGATAAGCTCCTTTTCCCATTGACCGCGACGAACAGAGAAGATGCACAAGCTTCTTGCCATTGCGGCCGAACGGAAGGAGATATTTGCTCAAAACTTGCTGTGCTGGTGCAGACAGTGGCACCCGACATGCCTGCGTTGTCGTTTTCACCCGGGCACTCTTTGGGCGGGCGCAGCACGCAGAAACACCTAGATTGCAGATAAGCGCCTTTTCCCATTGACCGCGACGAACAGAGAAGATGCACAAGCTTCTTGCCATTGCGGCCGAACTGAAGGAGATATTTGCTCAAAACTTGCTGTGCTGGTGCAGACAGTGGCACCCGACATGCCTGCGTTGTCGTTTTCACCCGGGCACTCTTTGGGCGGGCGCAGCACGCAGAAACACCTAGATTGCAGATAAGCGCCTTTTCCCATTGACCGCGACGAACAGAGAAGATGCACAAGCTTCTTGCCATTGCGGCCGAACGGAATTAGATATTTGCTCAAAACTTGCTGTGCTGGTGCAGACAGTGGCACCCGACATGCCTGCGTTGTCGTTTTCACCCGGGCACTCTTTGGGCGGGCGCAGCACGCAGAAACACCTAGATTGCAGATAAGCGCCTTTTCCCATTGACCGCGACGAACAGACAAGATGCACAAGCTTCTTGCCATTGCGGCCGAATGGAAGGAGATATTTGCTCAAAAATTGCTGTGCTGGTGCAGACAGGGGCACCCGACATGCCTGCGTTGTCGTTTTCACCCGGGCACTCTTTGGGCGGGCGCAGCACGCAGAAACACCTAGATTGCAGATAAGCGCCTTTTCCCATTGACCGCGACGAACAGACAAGATGCACAAGCTTCTTGCCATTGCGGCCGAACGGAAGGAGATATTTGCTCAAAACTTGCTGTGCTGGTGCAGACAGTGGCACCCGACATGCCTGCGTTGTCGTTTTCACCCGGGCACCCTTTGGGCGGGCGCAGCACGCAGAAACACCTAGATTGCAGATAAGCGCCTTTTCTCATTGACCGCGACGAACAGAGAAGATGCACAAGCTTCTTACCATTGAGGCCGAACGGAAGGAGATATTTGCTCAAAACTTGCTGTGCTGGTGCAGACAGTGGCACCCGACATGCCTGCGTTGTCGATTTAACCCGGGCACTCTTTGGGCGTGCGCAGCACACAGAAACACCTAGATTGCAGATAAGCGCCTTTTCCCATTGACCGCGACGAACAGAGAAGATGCACAAGCTTCTTGCCATTGCGGCCGAACGGAAGGAGATATTTGCTCAAAACTTGCTGTGCTGGTGCAGACAGTGGCACCCGACATGCCTGCGTTGTCGTTTTCACCCGGGCACTCTTTGGGCGGGCGCAGCACGCAGAAACACCTAGATTGCAGATAAGCGCCTTTTCCCATTGACCGCGACGAACAGAGAGGATGCACAAGCTTCTTGCCATTGCGGCCGAATGGAAGGAGATATTTGCTCAAAAATTGCTGTGCTGGTGCAGACAGGGGCACCCGACATGCCTGCGTTGTCGTTTTCACCCGGGCACTCTTTGGGCGGGCGCAGCACGCAGAAACACCTAGATTGCAGATAAGCGCCTTTTCCCATTGACCGCGACGAACAGACAAGATGCACAAGCTTCTTGCCATTGCGGCCGAACGGAAGGAGATATTTGCTCAAAACTTGCTGTGCTGGTGCAGACAGTGGCACCCGACATGCCTGCGTTGTCGTTTTCACCCGGGCACTCTTTGGGCGGGCGCAGCACGCAGAAACACCTAGATTGCAGATAAGCGCCTTTTCCCATTGACCGCGACGAACAGACAAGATGCACAAGCTTCTTGCCATTGCGGCCGAACGGAAGGAGATATTTGCTCAAAACTTGCTGTGCTGGTGCAGACAGTGGCACCCGACATGCCTGCGTTGTCGTTTTCACCCGGGCACTCTTTGGGCGGGCGCAGCACGCAGAAACACCTAGATTGCAGATAAGCGCCTTTTCCCATTGACCGCGACGAACAGAGAGGATGCACAAGCTTCTTGCCATTGCGGCCGAACGGAAGGAGATATTTGCTCAAAACTTGCTGTGCTGGTGCAGACAGTGGCACCCGACATGCCTGCGTTGTCGTTTTCACCCGGGCACTCTTTGGGCGGGCGCAGCACGCAGAAACACCTAGATTGCAGATAAGCGCCTTTTCCCATTGACCGCGACGAACAGAGAAGATGCACAAGCTTCTTGCCATTGCGGCCGAACGGAAGGAGATATTTGCTCAAAACTTGCTGTGCTGGTGCAGACAGTGGCACCCGACATGTCTGCGTTGTCGTTTTCACCCGGGCACTCTTTGGGCGGGCGCAGCACGCAGAAACACCTAGATTGCAGATAAGCGCCTTTTCCCATTGACGGCGACGAACAGAGAGGATGCACAAGCTTCTTGCCATTGCGGCCGAACGGAAGGAGATATTTGCTCAAAACTTGCTGTGCTGGTGCAGACAGTGGCACCCGACATGCCTGCGTTGTCGTTTTCACCCGAGCACTCTTTGGGCGGGCGCAGCACGCAGAAACACCTAGATTGCAGATAAGCGCCTTTTCTCATTGACCGCGACGAACAGAGAAGATGCACAAGCTTCTTACCATTGAGGCCGAACGGAAGGAGATATTTGCTCAAAACTTGCTGTGCTGGTGCAGACAGTGGCACCCGACATGCCTGCGTTGTCGTTTTCACCCGGGCACTCTTTGGGCGGGCGCAGCACGCAGAAACACCTAGATTGCAGATAAGCGCCTTTTCCCATTGACCGCGACGAACAGAGAGGATGCACAAGCTTCTTGCCATTGCGGCCGAATGGAAGGAGATATTTGCTCAAAAATTGCTGTGCTGGTGCAGACAGGGGCACCCGACATGCCTGCGTTGTCGTTTTCACCCGGGCACTCTTTGGGCGGGCGCAGCACGCAGAAACACCTAGATTGCAGATAAGCGCCTTTTCCCATTGACCGCGACGAACAGACAAGATGTACAAGCTTCTTGCCATTGCGGCCGAACGGAAGGAGATATTTGCTCAAAACTTGCTGTGCTGGTGCAGACAGTGGCACCCGACATGCCTGCGTTGTCGTTTTCACCCGGGCACTCTTTGGGCGGGCGCAGCACGCAGAAACACCTAGATTGCAGATAAGCACCTTTTCCCATTGACCGCGACGAACAGAGAGGATGCACAAGCTTCTTGCCATTGCGGCCGAATGGAAGGAGATATTTGCTCAAAAATTGCTGTGCTGGTGCAGACAGTGGCACCCGACATGCCTGCGTTGTCGTTTTCACCCGGGCACTCTTTGGGTGGGCGCAGCACGCAGAAACACCTAGATTGCAGATAAGCGCCTTTTCCCATTGACCGCGACGAACAGACAAGATGCACAAGCTTCTTGCCATTGCGGCCGAACGGAAGGAGATATTTGCTCAAAACTTGCTGTGCTGGTGCAGACAGTGGCACCCGACATGCCTACGTTGTCGTTTTCACCCGGGCACTCTTTGGGCGGGCGCAGCACGCAGAAACACCTAGATTGCAGATAAGCGCCTTTTCCCATTGACCGCGACGAACAGAGAGGATGCACAAGCTTCTTGCCATTGCGGCCGAACGGAAGGAGATATTTGCTCAAAACTTGCTGTGCTGGTGCAGACAGTGGCACCCGACATGCCTGCGTTGTCGTTTTCACCCGGGCACTCTTTGGGCGGGCGCAGCACGCAGAAACACCTAGATTGCAGATAAGCGCCTTTTCTCATTGACCGCGACGAACAGAGAAGATGCACAAGCTTCTTACCATTGAGGCCGAACGAAAGGAGATATTTGCTCAAAACTTGCTGTGCTGGTGCAGACAGTGGCACCCGACATGCCTGCGTTGTCGATTTAACCCGGGCACTCTTTGGGCGGGCGCAGCACGCAGAAACACCTAGATTGCAGATAAGCGCCTTTTCCCATTGACCGCGACGAACAGACAAGATGCACAAGCTTCTTGCCATTGCGGCCGAACGGAAGGAGATATTTGCTCAAAACTTGCTGTGCTGGTGCAGACAGTGGCACCCGACATGCCTGCGTTGTCGTTTTCACCCGGGCACTCTTTGGGCGGGCGCAGCACGCAGAAACACCTAGATTGCAGATAAGCGCCTTTTCCCATTGACCGCGACGAACAGAGAGGATGCACAATCTTCTTGCCATTGCGGCCGAACGGAAGGAGATATTTGCTCAAAACTTGCTGTGCTGGTGCAGACAGTGGCACCCGACATGCCTGCGTTGTCGTTTTCACCCGGGCACTCTTTGGGCGGGCGCAGCACGCAGAAACACCTAGATTGCAGATAAGCGCCTTTTCCCATTGACCGCGACGAACAGAGAAGATGCACAAGCTTCTTGCCATTGCGGCCGAACGGAATTAGATATTTGCTCAAAACTTGCTGTGCTGGTGCAGACAGTGGCACCCGACATGCCTGCGTTGTCGTTTTCACCCGGGCACTCTTTGGGCGGGCGCAGCACGCAGAAACACCTAGATTGCAGATAAGCGCCTTTTCCCATTGACCGCGACGAACAGAGAAGATGCACAAGCTTCTTGCCATTGCGGCCGAACGGAAGGAGATATTTGCTCAAAACTTGCTGTGCTGGTGCAGACAGTGGCACCCGACATGCCTGCGTTGTCGTTTTCACCCGGGCACTCTTTGGGCGGGCGCAGCACGCAGAAACACCTAGATTGCAGATAAGCGCCTTTTCCCATTGACCGCGACGAACAGAGAGGATGCACAAGCTTCTTGCCATTGCGGCCGAATGGAAGGAGATATTTGCTCAAAAATTGCTGTGCTGGTGCAGACAGGGGCACCCGACATGCCTGCATTGTCGTTTTCACCCGGGCACTCTTTGGGCGGGCGCAGCACGCAGAAACACCTAGATTGCAGATAAGCGCCTTTTCCCATTGACCGCGACGAACAGAGAAGATGCACAAGCTTCTTGCCATTGCGGCCGAACGGAAGGAGATATTTGCTCAAAACTTGCTGTGCTGGTGCAGACAGTGGCACCCGACATGCCTGCGTTGTCGTTTTCACCCGGGCACTCTTTGGGCGGGCGCAGCACGCAGAAACACCTAGATTGCAGATAAGCGCCTTTTCCCATTGACCGCGACGAACAGAGAAGATGCACAAGCTTCTTGCCATTGCGGCCGAACTGAAGGAGATATTTGCTCAAAACTTGCTGTGCTGGTGCAGACAGTGGCACCCGACATGCCTGCGTTGTCGTTTTCACCCGGGCACTCTTTGGGCGGGCGCAGCACGCAGAAACACCTAGATTGCAGATAAGCGCCTTTTCCCATTGACCGCGACGAACAGAGAAGATGCACAAGCTTCTTGCCATTGCGGCCGAACGGAATTAGATATTTGCTCAAAACTTGCTGTGCTGGTGCAGACAGTGGCACCCGACATGCCTGCGTTGTCGTTTTCATCCGGGCACTCTTTGGGCGGGCGCAGCACGCAGAAACACCTAGATTGCAGATAAGCGCCTTTTCCCATTGACCGCGACGAACAGACAAGATGCACAAGCTTCTTGCCATTGCGGCCGAATGGAAGGAGATATTTGCTCAAAAATTGCTGTGCTGGTGCAGACAGGGGCACCCGACATGCCTGCGTTGTCGTTTTCACCCGGGCACTCTTTGGGCGGGCGCAGCACGCAGAAACACCTAGATTGCAGATAAGCGCCTTTTCCCATTGACCGCGACGAACAGACAAGATGCACAAGCTTCTTGCCATTGCGGCCGAACGGAAGGAGATATTTGCTCAAAACTTGCTGTGCTGGTGCAGACAGTGGCACCCGACATGCCTGCGTTGTCGTTTTCACCCGGGCACTCTTTGGGCGGGCGCAGCACGCAGAAACACCTAGATTGCAGATAAGCGCCTTTTCTCATTGACCGCGACGAACAGAGAAGATGCACAAGCTTCTTACCATTGAGGCCGAACGGAAGGAGATATTTGCTCAAAACTTGCTGTGCTGGTGCAGACAGTGGCACCCGACATGCCTGCGTTGTCGTTTTCACCCGGGCACTCTTTGGGCGGGCGCAGCACGCAGAAACACCTAGATTGCAGATAAGCGCCTTTTCTCATTGACCGCGACGAACAGAGAAGATGCACAAGCTTCTTACCATTGAGGCCGAACGGAAGGAGATATTTGCTCAAAACTTGCTGTGCTGGTGCAGACAGTGGCACCCGACATGCCTGCGTTGTCGATTTAACCCGGGCACTCTTTGGGCGTGCGCAGCACACAGAAACACCTAGATTGCAGATAAGCGCCTTTTCCCATTGACCGCGACGAACAGAGAAGATGCACAAGCTTCTTGCCATTGCGGCCGAACGGAAGGAGATATTTGCTCAAAACTTGCTGTGCTGGTGCAGACAGTGGCACCCGACATGCCTGCGTTGTCGTTTTCACCCGGGCACTCTTTGGGCGGGCGCAGTACGCAGAAACACCTAGATTGCAGATAAGCGCCTTTTCCCATTGACCGCGACGAACAGAGAGGATGCACAAGCTTCTTGCCATTGCGGCCGAATGGAAGGAGATATTTGCTCAAAAATTGCTGTGCTGGTGCAGACAGGGGCACCCGACATGCCTGCGTTGTCGTTTTCACCCGGGCACTCTTTGGGCGGGCGCAGCACGCAGAAACACCTAGATTGCAGATAAGCGCCTTTTCCCATTGACCGCGACGAACAGACAAGATGCACAAGCTTCTTGCCATTGCGGCCGAACGGAAGGAGATATTTGCTCAAAACTTGCTGTGCTGGTGCAGACAGTGGCACCCGACATGCCTGCGTTGTCGTTTTCACCCGGGCACTCTTTGGGCGGGCGCAGCACGCAGAAACACCTAGATTGCAGATAAGCGCCTTTTCCCATTGACCGCGACGAACAGACAAGATGCACAAGCTTCTTGCCATTGCGGCCGAACGGAAGGAGATATTTGCTCAAAACTTGCTGTGCTGGTGCAGACAGTGGCACCCGACATGCCTGCGTTGTCGTTTTCACCCGGGCACTCTTTGGGCGGGCGCAGCACGCAGAAACACCTAGATTGCAGATAAGCGCCTTTTCCCATTGACCGCGACGAACAGAGAAGATGCACAAGCTTCTTGCCATTGCGGCCGAACGGAAGGAGATATTTGCTCAAAACTTGCTGTGCTGGTGCAGACAGTGGCACCCGACATGCCTGCGTTGTCGTTTTCACCCGGGCACTCTTTGGGCGGGCGCAGCACGCAGAAACACCTAGATTGCAGATAAGCGCCTTTTCCCATTGACCGCGACGAACAGAGAGGATGCACAAGCTTCTTGCCATTGCGGCCGAATGGAAGGCGATATTTGCTCAAAAATTGCTGTGCTGGTGCAGACAGGGGCACCCGACATGCCTGCGTTGTCGTTTTCACCCGGGCACTCTTTGGGCGGGCGCAGCACGCAGAAACACCTAGATTGCAGATAAGCGCCTTTTCCCATTGACCGCGACGAACAGACAAGATGCACAAGCTTCTTGCCATTGCGGCCGAACGGAAGGAGATATTTGCTCAAAACTTGCTGTGCTGGTGCAGACAGTGGCACCCGACATGCCTGCGTTGTCGTTTTCACCCGGGCACTCTTTGGGCGGGCGCAGCACGCAGAAACACCTAGATTGCAGATAAGCGCCTTTTCCCATTGACCGCGACGAACAGAGAGGATGCACAAGCTTCTTGCCATTGCGGCCGAACGGAAGGAGATATTTGCTCAAAACTTGCTGTGCTGGTGCAGACAGTGGCACCCGACATGCCTGCGTTGTCGTTTTCACCCGGGCACTCTTTGGGCGGGCGCAGCACGCAGAAACACCTAGATTGCAGATAAGCGCCTTTTCCCATTGACCGCGACGAACAGAGAAGATGCACAAGCTTCTTGCCATTGCGGTCGAACGGAAGGAGATATTTGCTCAAAACTTACTGTGCTGGTGCAGACAGTGGCACCCGACATGCCTGCGTTGTCGTTTTCACCCGGGCACTCTTTGGGCGGGGCGCAGCACGCAGAAACACCTAGATTGCAGATAAGCGCCTTTTCCCATTGACCGCGACGAACAGAGAAGATGCACAAGCTTCTTGCCATTGCGGCCGAACGGAAGGAGATATTTGCTCAAAACTTGCTGTGCTGGTGCAGACAGTGGCACCCGACATGCCTGCGTTGTCGTTTTCACCCGGGCACTCTTTGGGCGGGCGCAGCACGCAGAAACACCTAGATTGCAGATAAGCGCCTTTTCCCATTGACCGCGACGAACAGAGAAGATGCACAAGCTTCTTGCCATTGCGGCCGAACGGAAGGAGATATTTGCTCAAAACTTGCTGTGCTGGTGCAGACAGTGGCACCCGACATGCCTGCGTTGTCGTTTTCACCCGGGCACTCTTTGGGCGGGCGCAGCACGCAGAAACACCTAGATTGCAGATAAGCGCCTTTTCCCATTGACCGCGACGAACAGAGAGGATGCACAAGCTTCTTGCCATTGCGGCCGAACGGAAGGAGATATTTGCTCAAAACGTGCTGTGCTGGTGCAGACAGTGGCACCCGACATGCCTGCGTTGTCGTTTTCACCCGGGCACTCTTTGGGCGGGCGCAGCACGCAGAAACACCTAGATTGCAGATAAGCTCCTTTTCCCATTGACCGCGACGAACAGAGAAGATGCACAAGCTTCTTGCCATTGCGGCCGAACGGAAGGAGATATTTGCTCAAAACTTGCTGTGCTGGTGCAGACAGTGGCACCCGACATGCCTGCGTTGTCGTTTTCACCCGGGCACTCTTTGGGCGGGCGCAGCATGCAGAAACACCTAGATTGCAGATAAGCGCCTTTTCCCATTGACCGCGACGAACAGAGAAGATGCACAAGCTTCTTGCCATTGCGGCCGAACTGAAGGAGATATTTGCTCAAAACTTGCTGTGCTGGTGCAGACAGTGGCACCCGACATGCCTGCGTTGTCGTTTTCACCCGGGCACTCTTTGGGCGGGCGCAGCACGCAGAAACACCTAGATTGCAGA